>NW_010322546.1:0-723 GCF_000700745.2 Antrostomus carolinensis
GCAGCGCACTATCGAGTGAGTCTGCTGTTCTGGGAACCGTAGTGCTCTGTTGGGCATCACTCAGGATCTAAGCCCAGCTGCCCCCAGCTCCTCCAGTTATCTGAGGGTGAGCTGGACACAAGGGGGTTTATTTTCTGCTAAATCTCTCTGCCATTTAGCGCATCAAGTAAGAAACCAATCTAGTGCTTAAGAATAGTTTTGTGACTCAGAAATCCAGCCTTGTCCTCAGAAGCAGTCAATGTCTTCAAGGTCACCTGACTTGGGCCCAGTGTGGATTTAAGGCTGACTCTGTCTGACACAGCTTTGAGAAGCAGTAGTTTTCGTTTCTGTTCATGGGGTCAGGTGACCCAGCTGCCCGGCTCAGATGCTTCTCCCAGTGTTAAGTGTTAGGGTGAGGGTGAGGTGAAAGCAGCCTTGAGATGACCAAGCACTGGTGCTCCCTGGCAGTACTGCTGTGCTGGGAGCATTTTCTCCTTCACCTCTTCTCACAGGTACTGCTGTGAAGCTTTACAAAGTTCTCAAAGGAAGGTTCTTAGACAAAAAAGACACTGCAGTGTCCTTTAATCTATTTAAAAATGCAGAGAGCACAGCACCTCATTTACACAGTCACTTCTACAGGTAGACATTGAATTAGAAGTGGTTTGAATAATAAAATTTAAATTTGAACAATATTATCACAAGAAAAACAAGAAACCTCAGACCAAGACCACCACCACCAAAAAC
>NW_010322547.1:0-47659 GCF_000700745.2 Antrostomus carolinensis
GATTCGCCCAAGCGCCTGCCCTGTGAGGGGCCAAGGAGAGCCCCCGTCCTGCGGGGTCACCTCCGCCTGGGCCTGTTTTGTTTGCCCAGCAGCGCTCCGAAGGTGGCACAGGGACTGGAGGAGGAGCCTGGCTCCTCTTCCACAGCCCAGAGCTGTCACCTTGGGCAAGTCACTTTGCCCTCCTGTGGTGCTGTGGGTGAGGCAGGTTTTTCCCCACGAGTGACATGGCAGATGTTCTCCGTGGGGGTGTGGAGCTCACGCTGGCAGCGAGGGCCCCACAGAAAGGCCGTGAGACACGTGTGTTTAGGGGCACAGAGGAAACGATCTGCTGCCATTTGTGCAGGCAGATGTCAGTCATGCTGGAAAACACACGGAGAGAAAACTCCCCGAGGAGCTTACGGAAGACAGGAGTTTCCTTCTCTTTGAATTGCCATTTGTATTATGAGTGTTGTGTAAACATTAAATATTTAAAAAGTTGCCTGTAGCACTCTTGTTTCTTGGTGGGATTTGAATAAAGCCATCCCTGTCTCAGGGTCATAAGAAAAGCTCTCGGGTTGAACTGTTTCCCTTCTCCATCCGAGCAGCTGTGACCTGTAGGAGCACTGCCCCTCAAACAGGCTGAAATCAAAGCCTCGGCTGACATTAGGAGGGTTGGAAGGGGATTCTGCCACGTTTGCTCTGTCACTCGTGGTCTGTGGGATCCTCTGCAGCAGCGTGGATCCAGTGTTCCCAGTTCTGACGCTTGCCCTAGCAATGCTCGCTGCAATTCACGTCTGCTATGGAGCCCGGGAGGTTTTACCGTGAACACTTGACCACAAAATGACTTTCTTAAATTCAAGGCAAGCTTGTCGTCTTGCAGTTTCAGATCCCTGCCCTGCTACTGATAGTGCTGGTGATTCCAGGTGCTGGTAACTCTTAGCAGCTATTCTAGTTTCATATGTGAAACTCTTTACGCAGAGTCTGGAGTAATGATTATTCTTCTTGCTGGCACCTGAAATCCAAAGAAATTCTAAGCCCACTTAGGGCATCTGCCCTGTGTTTTGGCTGTGGCCCTAGGTGACTCCCTAGGTCACACAGAAACCTGTGGCCACATCAGGAGTTGAAACCAGCTCTCCTGAGTTGTAGGCTACTGGTCTAATTACTCTTTTCCTAGTGCTGTTGCGTGACATTTTTAAAAGTCACAGCTGATCTACTTTTCTGACCAGCAGCAGAGTATCTTGAGTAATTTAGATTTGAAGATTTAACAATATTAAGGACAGGCTTGTTTTTCTGTACCTAAATCTGTGTCAAGGGGACAGAAAGGTGCTTTTTAGTTTCTGCTTTAATGGAATCAGCCATGAGGCGGATGCTGTGCTTGCCCATGTGTGCCCGGGAGCCTGTGCCACAGTGCTTTGTCCTGAGACACTAGCATGAGGAAATTGTCCTTTATAAAGAGGTATGAGGAGGGCACAAGAGGACACGTTTGCCCTTATTCTCAAGTTCTCCAGCACGTAACTGCACTGCCTCCCCCTTCCGTTCCTCTTGCCACCCAAAGGACAACCTATTCATTTAAAGAACTACAAAAGCTTGGTCTCATCTCACTGCGTTTGGCTCATCTTCCTGCTGCATGTGCACAGTAGTACATGGGTGGGCGACCTCATTTGACAGTTGATTTCATTCTAAATCAAATGTGTTCCTCCCTCTCACATATCTCATAGTCTCATCTTTTTCCCTGATGAGGACTTCTTAATTAAAGCATGAACAATTTGTGACAGAACAGCATCTTCCAAAGATTTTCTTTCCTGGATGCACAAATGCATTGATCTCCAAAGGCCAGGCTGGTAATCTGTTAATTTAAACTCAAGGTTTTATTGCTGCATCCTGCTGTAGATGCTGGTCACCTTTCTAGGAGGTATAGCAGGGATCATAATTTACAGGCTGATTACAGATTTGGCTGTGTATGCATCTTCAGTGGAAATTTTTCTGGTTATAGCAGAAGCTGCTGTACTGTAGTAACACAAGCTTAAGTTGGCTTTGCTGCCTTATTTTTCAGCAGCGAGGTCACACCAGTGCAGTGCCACAGCAACCAGCTCTGCGAGGGAGCCATGCTGCCTTCAGGACCCAAGCTAGTGCTGCAGTGCTGCATGGCTCAGATCTCTGCACTGTGTCACACTCTGTGCTGTACACAGGCTCTTCGTCACATCTCCTATGTCCGGAGTTTCCTAAGCTTTTCAGACAACTAAAGATGCAGGTCAGCCTAATGGGACTAATGAAGCACTGATACAATTAAAGTGGTGCCGCTGGGGTGTTTACACCACTAATATGTTTTCACAGTTCTCTGGAGGATCTCCCCATAGTTATGAAAACTCGTATTCATTTGGACGTCTCTGGTTTAGAAGATGGACAAACACTGACTGATTGTCTAGAGAGCAGCACACAGTCAGCCTGTGGTGACAACCCCTGAGAGAAACTTTTTAAATTGCAAGACTTTATGACATATGGTGAAAGGGTGCACCTGAGAAAGTGGTCAAACTCATGATTTGTTGTCTTGGGCTCGAGAAGACTAAGATCTGAACACAGATGCTGAACATCATTTCCAGTGATCTGAAATCCTCCTCAGTCTCCACATACCATTAAAAGCAGCAAACCTGCTGTGAAACCTCAGTGCTGTGAGTGGCAGCCTGGGCTACCAAAGTGACGTCTTGCAAGGGACCTTCAGAAATAACCGTTTTCTTCTCAGCTCTGGTTGCCTTCCTGGCTGTCACTTTCTCATGGTGACTAGAAGGATAGAGGTTTAATCAGCTTAATGGCAGTTCCCATGGCTGTATGTGGGTGCTAAAAGCACACTCTGAATACTTAAATTAGAAGATAACACACACATCATGGCTGGAGTGCAGTTGTCAGAAGAAACAACTCAAATCTTTTCCAAACAGCTGTTTGACTGCCAACACTCATTTGGGTACACAAACTGTGGGAAGACCTAGCTTAAAATAAATGGGTTTCCAGCACAAGCAAGAGGCAGATTTGACTTACTTAGCATCCTTTACTGACTTTCACATTTACCACCACCTTGCCCCACACTGGTGGCATGGCTGGTAGCCTCTGTCCTAGCAAGAGAGAGAGAGTGCTTCTCTGTCCTTGGGAGAAAGTGCTTCTTCACAATGACAAATCACTCCTGTAGCTGATGGCCTAGACACTGGAGTCTGGACAGGAGTGGGGAGGGGGTGTCAGCGCTGGCCCAGCACCGTGCCTGCTCCGGCGAGATGTGCTTCCCTGAAGGCGCTGCAGGCTCCAGTTATCCCGCTGGTTTCAGGCTGTGAGCACGTCACTGTAACTGTTCCCGATTGTTGCTTATACCGCCCAAAGGTAAATATATTCTGCAAGATCTTCCCTGCTTCTCAGCCCCAGACACATCAGTGGAGTTTGGAGAGCTCAGAGCCTTACTACCCTAACCCCAGAAAAGCCAAAATGTTTGCAGCATTTCATACATGCACATTAGGGAGAAGCAGACTCACAGTCATTGTGAAGTGGAATAAGTCTGGGAACTCAGGGCAAGCAGGTTTATGTAAAACACTGATGGGAATTTTAAAATTTGATAGATCTACTTGTGAATAAAAAATACAGATTAACAATTAATAATTATTGTTGTTTTTAGTGGCAAAGGTGTGTGTATGGTAACTGAAGTCATACTCCATAAAACATGACTCCTGCTCCCTCACACCCAGAGCTGACAATCCTACAGACACTTAATACAAAGAGTTTAGTTTTTCAATGCACCACGCAGAGCCCAGGCGAGTATTATTCCTATTAACAACACTGCAAACACAGCTCTGAGTGCCTGTGAGTTATTGGAGTTCTCATTTACATTTTACTCGTAAAATTAAACCTTTTTGATTTGGTGCTTTATTTTAAGAAAACCAAAGAGCTGTACTATGACTCTTTTTCAAGTGGCCATCTGGACAGTCACATCTGTTTGCAGGTGTGCAGGGTCTGCATTATGGTAAAGGTGATACTTGCACAGAAAACTGTACCTTTGAAGTTTAGTTGTATTTGAGAGAGGCTGGGGTGGGGGAGAAGATGGCTGCAGTGGAGGACAAGGGACAGAGCTTAGACTGTAGGAGAAGCCATGTAAATGATCTAGATTTTTTGACCTTATGATCTAGGTTTTGACTTTTAAAGGTGTTTTATTTACAGAAAAGATAAGATTAAACATCACTACAGAAACCCTGAGCCATAGACTTGATGCTACAAGCGTGTTCAGCACTTCACAGAGGTAAGCTGACAGAGCCCAATAAATGTCCTATTACACATGGATCTGGCTGCCATATTTTGGGCTGCACTTCAAAGCCAGCAACCACAGAAAACTTGGATCATTTGCAGCTGACAAGCCTGACAGGCAAAAAGTATGTTTCCTTTGACTGGAACTAGATTGCGCAGCGAGCAATGGCTGAGCATCAAGTAATGGTGATTAGGTCAAGAGACCAGCCAAAGGTTTTCCAACCAGGTCAAAACAGTTATTTCAGTCCAAACAACTGTCACCGCATAGGGCCAACACACTTGAACCTAGACAAGGTTTTGGAAACAAACACTGTTTTGCTGCTCTGATGAAACAACATATTCGGAGATACCTGATGTACATTTCTGTATAGATCTGGGCTGATGTAGCAGGAAGGCTGGTGGACTTTGGAAACATAATTTTTGCTCTCATTTACAGGACTATAAATCTGGAGTAACTTCATGTTTGTCAGCGGGATTCATACTAAGAAGGCAGTATCATTTCCACTGGTGTGCAATGCTGGTTATTGGTGCCACACTATCACCATCTCGGTTTCCTCTTAACACCCCCTAGAGTCCCTGGAATAGCTGTGACAGATGCACACAGCGGGCTGAGGGTTTTAAATCTGCCATTTTCAGAACATTTTGCATGGGCAGGAGCACTACCTCTCATGATTTTTATTGATGTCATCTAATACGTAGCCCCTAGAAAAAGAGAACCGTGTGCTTTGTTTGCTCTTGGGGTGCATAAAGGCACAAGCAGAGTGTTTTCTAAAGTACTTGTTCTGCTTTTCTGATAAAATTTGCTTCAGTTTCAGCTCATGCACATTCAGATAAAGGCTGTTTTTAGGGTGTTTTTCTTCTACTGGTTTTATTCTGGGAACTGCAATTTTTTTAGTGTGGTCTTTCACTGCAAACAGAACTGCACTGTATGGGCTGCTTCTGGCCTGTCCAAGCATGGCATGATAATCACAAGTGGATGCCAGTAATTGTCCAAGTGGGGCCACATGTTGGTAGCCACAGTGCTGTTTGCCAGTTGGCACGGCATCTTCTCTGGATCTAGGGAGCAAAGAGCACAGCCCTCTTTGGGCTGACGTGCAGTGACCACAGGGAAAAAAGGATAAAGGGCTCCATCCAAGTGGGAAACATCGGGAAGAGTCTGAGCTCTTTCACAGCAGCTCTACAGCAGGGATGGCTAGAGCTGATTCACCACACTCACTTTTAATTCTGCAGATGTGAAGCAGAAACAAACAGCCAAGTGGCTTGTACTATATAATCAAATGAGGAGGCCTAAGCCTTATTAACATTTTTCAGGGCTTACAAGGAAGAATGTTATTGTCTTTGCTGTGGTTCTGACAGGGTAGCTGTGAAAGAAGAACTTGGACCTTTTTCAGGCCTGTGTGGGAAGGCAGGACAAACACAGCATATCTCAAATCTCACCAAACTTCCCCAAGCTAATGTGAGACCATACAGGCCTTGCCCAGGCCCTGGATGCCAAGACAGAGTTCGGATGGGGGACAGATCCTGCTGGTTTGAATCCGTGGTTTTGACTCAAGTGCTGCACGTAAAATACTTGCATCACATCTCCTGTAGTGGGACTCACACTGAGATCATCCCTTTACTCCAAAGGATGGGTCTTACACAGGTTGGGCTGTTTCAGTCACACCGATGTGGGTCTTAATTAATTCAGGGCCATCAAATTTCCTCCCCATCTTTTTTCTGCATTTGTACAAGTGGGACTGATTTGGGAAAGCTGATGGATCAAAATGAACAAGTACCGCTATCATTCACAAGTCACAGTCAACACACACTTCCCAAATAAAAGCACCGGAAAGGTTTTTATCGGCCTAAATATTGAAACCAAATTTTATTTTTTGAAAATGACATTACACACATCTTGCAAATGTACATTTAAATGAGAAAACAATGATTAACAAATATTGAGAGCAAAGCTATAAAGTGGACAGGTTCTCTGCTGCATGGCATTGCATTACAAGAATACTCAGACCTGGGATGGTTATTACAAGTATTAAAAACAGTTCACAACACCTCACAAAAAATGGATTTTTTTTCTAGAAAGTCAGATCTTCTAACAAAAGGAAATTCTGTTAAGGGAGAAGAGGCATGGGGGATAGATGCATGGATCCAGGTACATTTTGTGGTTTTGTGGCAGGGCTTTGTGGGGTTTTTTTAAGTCCATTTCTTAAAAATCCGACTTTGTGAGTGACCCCCTTTTTTCCAAGACTTTGACTGTCTTCTGTCCTCTATTGCCAACAGAACCACAGCTATTAACCAATCAGCCCTGCATACTCAGCTCAGGGCTTGGGAGTGTGGGGAAGGAGCTGCCGACAGAACCCCTAACAATATAATTCCTATATACCATCCCCCACCCCCTTCCGCTGCGTATCCAGGAAAATCAAAGTGTGTGCAAACTCCGCAAATCAGGGGCCGTGGGACCAGCCCCACGTAGAACAACCAGGTGTGGAAGCCACGGCCAATACACCACGTGCCACATGCCTCAGCTGCAATGGATCAGCAAGATCTCATCATTTACCAGTGACAAACTTCCAAAGATTTAACTTGTTCCCCAGTTCCAGTAGAGGCAACAGGTGACTGCTCTCCATCTGTTTTACCTTGAAAGTTAGAGTCTAATCAAAGTGCCAAGGCAAGGCGCTGTGAGAAATAAGTTCCCCGAGAGAACCTGTTGAGAACTGCTTTTCAAACCTCACTGTGTATCATTTTATTTATGCCCAAATCTGTACTTTACAACCACGAGAGAGACAAGGACAGAGTAAGAGAGAGGGCGAGAGAGAAAGAGAATCTTTCCAGGAGGAAAGGAAGAGCTAATTAAGAGAAGAGAGGTACAGGACCATGCATTTACTCTCAAAAGCTTGTTCACGAGCAAGCTAACATTTCTAACACTACAACCACTCGTCTACATCTGTTTGCTAAGTAACTGAGTTCTACCTACAACTAGGGAGCAGAAGGGGCTTTTTTCTTTTCTTCCCCCTCCTTTTAAAATGTCAATAAAAATGTTTTCTGTACAAGTTGAATGGCACAAAAGGTGGTTAAAATGCTTAATAACTCACCACAAATGGAGAATGCAAAATTAGTTCAAAACATGCGTGGACTGTGTACAGGTAAGCAAGGAATCATTGGCATAAAGCTGCAATATATTACAAGATGATACAGTTGAGATCTTTTGGAATAACCTCTGCTTGTTCTGTCCCTTTAAGAGAACTTCACATAAAAATTCAGCATAAAGAGAATTCAAGGTATATATTCAAGCAGAAGGTTAACTGTGGGCAACGTTATTTGTCTGAAGAGAAAAGCATTTCCCCTCCCTTTCCATGCACTTCCTCAAGGTACAAAAGTCAACGTGATTGGCACTGCTGCAGGCTTGCCAAAAGGAAAGGTTAGATAGATCTGGTTTAGGAGAACAAAAGCACCATTTAAATTAATAGCTCTTTGTACAATGTCATTAATTAAATACCTTATTATTTAAACAAAAACAAACTGAAATTTACCAATCCTAACAACATAACAACTGAACCCTTACCACCCATGTGTCCTCCAAGGTTATGTACACAGAGTTTAAAGTATACCAGCTAAACTTTAAACCCAGCTGCCCCTCCAACCCCCACCCACTGAATGACAACAGAAAATACATTGTGGCCTCTCAGTTATATTATATTGCAGCTTTGTTATTAATGATGAAATCATACAAACTCAATGAATGACCTAAGACAGTAATCCATGATCAGGTTCCCGTTCAGCTGCACATCTCCCTCCCTCAACACAACTTCTCGGCAGATTTGCAGCTCGGAGGGAGCCGCAGGGCGCGGGGCCGTGAGCGAAGGCAGTTCCTGCTCTTCAGAGAAGAGCGGCATGAGGAACTCAGGCTTATGCGATGAGAGCTGCTAACCGTAGGTTGTGATTGGTTTTGTGATTAAGAGAATAGACAAAGCTAGAAACAGCAAAGTCATCAAGCTGATACTCCTTTCCTGTGCTTCTAGACTAGACTGGCATAAAATATGGAGTATCATGGAGGGGAATGTGTCGTCATTTCAGAGAATAGAAGGAGATTTGGCCAGACAGGTTTCTTCTTTCTAAAAGACCCTGGGTATCTTCTAAATTGATAATCGCAGCTGTACTAGTACTGCCACGGTGATAAAGCTGCTTGGATCACACATCATTTAAATAAGAAGCAAACTAACAACAATTTTACATGTCGGAATTCAGCATGTAACTATAACTCACAGGCTTTCTTGTTCTTACATTCAATACTTCTGCTTCACCTTATCTATAAACACCAATTAGCAGTGCAATTCATTCCCTAGACATTCTTCTTTTTAAGGAGACACATCACTAGACATCACACTAAATCTGGAAAAAGCTCTTCTGTTGTAAAGAGGGGAAAAAAAAGCTGCGTGTTCTGCAACCGTTCAGTAACTGTGTGGTCAGCATGAGAGTGAGACAGAATATCACTACTTTCAACTGCCACCTGCAAAGGGAAGTGAATTAAAAACCCACCCATATCTGGTGTGCAATGGTTGGAAGCAGATGGAGAAAAGCAGCCATGCTGGAATAAAAAACAAAACCAAAAAAATCCAACAAAAACAACCCCAAACACAACCCCAAAAAATAAACAACAACCAAAAAAACCCACTAAATGTTTCACAGGGATTCTCTGAAGGTAAAATTCTTCATTTCAAGAACTGGGCCTGGACCCCATCTCAGGGTCCATTTGGTACATTACAGACATTTCCTAAGTTTGAGTCTGCACATGGGTTTCTCAGAAACTCAGGAGTTTAGAACCAGCATTTGGTTCAGGTCCACCCTGACCAAGTGCCACCAACGTGTTTCATTCTGACTGCATGCGCCAGGTGAATCACTTTGCTCTGCAGCAACCCCACTGTTTAAATGTGACTCAAATTATTCTAGATTTCCTATATAGAACTGTTGCAAATAGAGATGGTAGAACCAGCTTGGATAAAAATAAAAAGCAGCCTTGAGTTTAGATGAGTCACCTAAAATGAACTAAACCTTCCTTTTTATGTTCAGAGACATTTGGTAATATTTTTCTCTAAAAACCAAGCCAACCATAAATCTCTATTCTGCTTGGTACTAGCTGGGACTAGAGTAGAAAAATACTGAAAGAAGCAGAAATGCTATTTCTAGTACCATAAACCTGCTGGGTTCAGAGCATGTTTATTGGTAAACTGAAGTGAGAATAAAGTGAGATAAAGCCAACACTCTTTAGAACCAGAAAATATAGAGGGGACCCTGATTTGCTAAGGTTCCTTGTTTAATTTTCAATTCTAAAAGTTTTAAGATAGCTCAACAAAGAAAACTACTTCAGCTTTATCATTGACTATAATAAAACTACACAAAATATCTCCAGTATATAACTTGCTATTAGAGGTTCATACAAGAGATCACCTTATAGCTGGGGTCAATGAGGTTTTCTCTGCAAAGTCTGCAGCTGTCACCCAGGAAACTGAATCTGCACTTAAGTAATCAATCACACAGGAATTATTGACAGTAATCAATCTTTGAAATAGGACCCCAACCTTGGACCAAATGGATTCAGCTCTCAATTACAGAGGAGCTTCTGCCTGTTTAAAGCAGGAGAGAATTAGGTATATTGGGTTTCACTTGTGTTATATTGAGCGGCTGAGAATCTACGGAAACAAAGAGATGCAATCTTTGGGCAAAAAAAAAAAATCTGAGATTAAATGACAAAAAAATTCTGATAAGTCAGTTGTTTTGCCTTTTAGGATTAAATTCACAAGCACTGTAACTCAACTGAATTTAGAAAAAAGATCTGATGAGAAAACCGGCGTTAAACACAGATCCCCTTGTTCAGCAAGGATTTCCCATTGATTTGTTGAATGCAGCAGCTCTCACATACATGGCTAGGCATTTCAGGGCCAAGATCATCATCAGCCCCTCTGCCTGCACAGCAAATCAAGGTAACCTCCTCCAGGAGCCTGTCTTGGCTTTTCACCCTGGTGCAATTGGGTTGCTGCTTTTTCCAGAGCTCCATGGGAAGGGATGGGAAGAGGTGCCCTCATTATTCTCTTGCATGCCTTGCAATTCCCCTATGTGCCTTCTCCAAGCCAGGGCATGCTGATGAATTTCTATTTCTGATCTGATAGGGAGGAATAAAAATAAAACCAACCCACAGGTTGGTGCTGTCATTTAGCAAAGGGCTGGATCTTCCCTTCCCCCTTTTAGGGATGACACATGCCCGCAGGAAAGGAGCAGGGGAGGAACTTTAAACCAAGTTCTCCTGCCTGTGGCCAAGTGTGACCTTATTTCTGCCATCAGGAGTGGGACACACAGCATTGTGGCAGATAGCCTGCATCCTGGCGTAGATACCTGCAGGGGCAACAACTCTCTCAACATGCAGCCAGGAACCCCTGCTGCTCTTCTGTCCAGAACCTAGCTGTAGGTCCTCAGCTAGCCCTAGCCTCCCTTTTTGTTTGTTCCTGGAATTTCTTGGCTTTTGTCTTTTATTATTCCCACACATCAATAGCACTGACATTTCCAGTGCTCTGCCTCATGCTCTCCCTTCCATTTGATTTTCTGTAAAGTTCAAGCTCATTTCATCACTCAGTAAATATCTCCTAACAAATGCCCCCTACCATTCCTCTCAGAAACAAGTCTTTTTTGTTTCCCATGACACTGGCCTTCATGGCATCTTTCTCTCATGATGCCAACTTTCTTTTTTCAGCTGACAGACTCTAATTACTGCAAAGATTTGTTAATTCCCTTTGGGCATCCTTCTTCTTCAGTTGTTTGAGTGATAAACTGTCAGACCTAGGGAAGCTCTAAACTGGCTCGAGAGTCCTGAGTTACAGTTCATGGAGATATAGAGCAAGAGCCAGAAGAGGTTAGTACAACTAAGTGCATTAAGCAGTGAGACTGAAAGGCAACTCTTTCCCATGAAGCCATCTGGCCATGAACACTTTCTAAACAAGAAAGCTTTCAACAACAGCCCCACTGTTTTCTTGGTAGAAGGGCACTGAAATCATTAGACTTATTCATAGTTTACAAATGCAAGGCCCACATTTTCAATGGTAACACAAATTGTCCCTGATATGTACACATACACGTAACAAAAAGAAGGGGAGCAGGGGTCTGCGCTCCAGCCAGAGGTGACAACTCCAGATGAGAGAACTGGGTTGCTGGATGTGGGTATGGCCTTGCTCTCAGGGGTGTTGCTGGCTCCTCCATGGGTTTTGGGGGAAATAAAAATGATGTGTCTGTCTTTCACCATCAGTAAAATAATGAAGCATTTTTACAGCATAGTTTTGAGAGAGCCAGAGTTCCTAAAAAGACCTGCCAAAGACAATGGGCCATAGTTTGCTTCTATAAGGTTTTCAGACTCTGGTAAGTAATGAATAAATCTGAAGAGCAAGCTCTTCCATAGCTCTTTGTATCAGCTTATCTCAAAGCACGTTACACATGGGAATAAGTATTGTGATCAGGTCTTTATGCATGGGGACACCACGGGAGGACTGATGCATCCACAGTTATGCCAAAGACCAACAGCCCTGAAATTACAATGGCTCTGAAATCCTGCTGCTGAATCCACTATGTTGGATTCTCATTTTCTCAGAAGCTCATCTATTAGTTGAAAATTGGTGTCAGTGTTTTTAACCTTTTGTAAACAGAGTGTCCTGAGGGATGGATAGTGGTCTGTGATCCCAAAGCTCTGCATTTCCACCTGCAGACATAGTACTCATACCCTACCTGCAGCTGGGATTCTGTCAGAGTGGCTATGCAATGGAATTGCTGAAAAAAAGCCTTTCCATCCACCCACTCACAAACTCTGTGCACTTCTTCTCTCCCTACTAAAGCATGGGGTTTTGTCAGCTTGGCCCCAGGCCTTCAGACAAACATCAAATGAGTATATCTGTTCCAGAGGAAACAAAACAAAACAAAGGGTCTACATACATTGCTGGCCCCAGCCTTTCACCTGAAGGCCCCCACAACAAGAGACACCAGATCTCAAGCCAGGAGCAAAGAAGAAGGGTGAAGACTATCTGAATGACAGAATTGATAACCAATGCATCAGAACCCAGTCCAGCTCACTCCAGAGTCAGTGAGGAGTGGCTGCACTGTGAGACACAAGACTCAGCTTTAACATTTCCTGAGATACCATGGAGAGGCCTGCTCAGATTCATACAGATGGGACAGAGGCATCAGCCAGAAGACATCTGTGATTCTGGAGAAAGTAATTTTCAAGATCTGGTTGAATAAAGAGATAAATATCTTAAGAATCAAAGTCTGTCCTGTCCCCTTTTGTCAAGGCCATTTTTACCTCGGCCTTGTTGGGCACATATATAGTCCTGCTTCTGAAGCCCAAAGCATGTTGGAAGATACCTAAGGTCTTAACCTTCTTGGTCTCATTACACCAAGGCAGGGTTTCAGCTGGATCTCTTCTAGGTATCTTGTGTAAAGCACTAATCCTGTTGCACGGACTCACCTCACTCTTTATCTGGATAGACAGTAAAAGATGCCATCCATTTGCTTCTACAAAGAACCTCACCTGTCCCAAATACTTGTCTTAGCTTGAGGAGACACTTTCTGGACTAGTTTTATACCTACTTTACTTGGCTATTTTTTTCTCCTTTCTCTAAAAATGATTCTACCTCTACTATAGTAAAAGACAACTCTGCAGTTGCCTTGAATGGATGTGGGGTAACACTGAAGTCAGTGACAAAATACACTCATGTGCTCTCACTGCAATTAAGAAGTCTCATACTGTAAAGTCCATCCTGTGTCCCTGCAGAGAGGATTTCCAGGGATGGCTGTTGCTGGAACAGCATCTCTGCAGGGAGTCAGCATGGCATTACACAGTAATTTCACAAGGAGTTCTGTGAAGTAGCAAGAAGACCAGCATGGACCTCAAAGGCATGAAAAAGCAAACACAAGGCATCCTAGAAAATGTCATGAGTATCCATACGGACAAGAAGAAACTAACACTTTTATGCCATTATTTCCCATTAAAAATGCCTGGATGTAACATTTGTTCTGCTGTTTGCCACAATTTTGGTCCTACCTCCCTTTTTTTCCCTTCAAAACTACTGTTCAAGCAAATAAGTGAGAAATAACAGCTAGACTGTGGGTGCAATTTTTTGCATGCATATGTGTGTGTTAGCTAAATATGGAAGAGAGATGTGGAAGTTGTTTTCTAAGCAGAATTATTTTTCTGTTGTCTATGAAAATAACACAATTAGTTTTTCTAGCTCCTGAGAAGACTGTGAATAATGTGCAGATACAGGAAACAGACAACGGTAGGCAAAAGCTACTTCCATCTCCCACTGCAGAGTGGACCAAGGTAAAATCCCATTACCAAACTATTTCAGAATTACTTTAAGGTGTAGAGTCCTGGTTGGCTATTTAGCTGGTGGAACTGAACTATCTCCAAGTCTTACAACAGCTGAGGCTTTAACCCAGAAACTTCAGGATTAGAAATACTTTACAAGTGACAAAAATCCTAAGGCTGAAGATTTTGCTGCATTGCCCTGATGTTTTACAGTCAAGACTGTCGCTGGAATGTATGAACACTGAAGACTTCAGTCTATGTTTGCAGGATTGCTCTAATTCCTTCCTAATGACTGTGTGTCTGAAACAGGTATTTTTACTGTATATACAAATTGCTAAAATACACTGGATACTGAATAAAAGCAGATTTCAAAGAAACAAAGCCCTACTACTTTAAGAGTCTCTCCAATTTGTTTTTAAATACTGTATTGTTTTAAAACAATATAGTCTTAGTGATTCAAATAGTCTCTGAAAACATTAAAGGCAGCCTCATGAGGGAAATTAGACAGGATTTTTATAGCAGAATTAATAAGCAAATCCTCATATCCTGTGGAGTTTTATGTGCTTGTAAAAGTAGAAAAAAAAAAATAAAAGGTAAACTCTGGAGTATATAGTGGAATTACTATAATCTGCTCCAGGATCTCATAGGACTGGAATTATTATAGTATATTGAAAGTAATTACCAATTCATTTCAGTTCAGGAAAGCTTTCTGACCAAACCCAAGTTTATCTCTCATGAAAAATGAACAGGAGTAAAGCACGTGCTAGAATTTAAGGATGTCTTTTAGTTCTTTCCTGAATCAGGGCTGTCCCTATATTTAAATAACTAAGGTACGATGCCTGTGTATCATTTCTCTTTGTATTCAAATCTATGTTAGGGATCCTACAAAGCCAAAGATAACTAGTTTTGAATGTAGGTAACATTTCACATGCATTTCTGTACAAGAACTCATGCAATATCGGCATTAAGACAGACTTAACCATATGTTACAGCTGAAATGCTCACTGACTTCTACTGCCCAGGCATTTCTACCTAGAAAATTGCTTTTTAAAACTTGGGATTTTGACCTCATACCCTGTTTTTTTTGTGGCTTCTACTGGTTTGAATGGCTATTTTTCCCACTGAACAATTGTTTTAATTATTTTAGGTCTTTTCAAGGTCCCCCTAATTCCCTGAAGAAATAGTTGGGCTCAGCCCCACCCCAGGATGATCCTCATGCAAACAAAACTCCACTCCCACAGGAGTACTTATAGGATCAGGTTTTAGATGTGTCACTAGGTGCAGCTCAGGAAGAAGGCTTCCATGACTGCTTAGCATGCTCCACCAAGAACAGCCTCTTCAAATAACCAAGCACTACTTGTGGCAGGAAGGAAAGGAACCACTTGTCAACAGTGACCTCAACAACCATCGATCCAAAGGTTCATTCACCCCCTGGAATCCTGCTTTATCTTAGACAAACTGAACTCACAGACACTGGATGTAAACATATCTTGGACTCCTTTCCTACCATCATCAGCTCTAGCAGTTCAGTCTGCTTATGGATATCAAAGATTTAAGCTTTCCTGGTGGATCTGTGGTGTGTCCCCTCTACTGAAGAGCAAGAGAACCTAGATGTGATTTCATAGCTGGTCTCTCGGTTTAGCAAAGACTCAGAGGAAAAGTGGCAGGACATGCTAACCCTGACTATGACAGGAATGGCCTGTGTCACTGAAGTGACAACATGTTTGACTGGAGTCCAGGTCCATGATCTCTAACAGGCAGGGCCATGACTACTAGTCAGGGTCCCTGGAAAGGCAGAGATTTGGCGAGGGACTCTGAGATTTCCACCAACAGAACAGAGGAGAGGGTAAAAGCATGTCAAATTATCTGTCCCACTAAAGCTTTTACTAAGACAAAAGCTCTGATAAATAATATTGTTGGCATAACCATGGCCTTTGACATCCTTATGCTTAAAAAGTCATATTTTCTCATGATCAGTGTCTACAGTAGCACCCACAGGATTAAACAGCCAAAAAATAGCACCCATAACCAAATCTGCACCCAGAATACTTCAGCATCTTCTGTTAGAGGATCTGAAAGCACTATACAAATGTTAACCAACACTTGGCCTCACAACCCCCAGTGAGGTAGAACATTATTGTCCCTGTAGGGACAGACAGATTGAGGCACAGGGTTACTAAGAGACCTGCTCCCGTTCAGACACTAAATTTAGCAATGCCAAGTGCTGAATGAAGGTGTCCTGACTACTGCACCCATGCTTGGTCCACACTACCATCCTTTCCCCCACAAACCTTCAACATGAGCCCTTAGCCTTTGAACTAAGACCAGGATTCTATACAAAATAGGTGAAATAATCATTTAGCAGTTGCTTAGTCAGAGAGTTATTCAAGTAAATTAAATTACTTGTGGGAACAAATGATTTCTTGTGCAAAACTCTGGGTGTAAATTATCATGCACTGAGACTGCTGGGTGCAAATTTGGTGCATTGATAACTCTGACCCCTTGATAATTCCCAGTCCTGGCCTCTCTCTTTTTTAAGTTGCATTATATGCACCATCACATGAACCTCTACAGATGCAGCCTGCACAGATTGTTTCGTTCCAGCAATGCAAGCAAACAAAATGTGGAGTGGCTTTGGGAACAACCCAGCATTCATGTACCATCAAACACCACAACGTTATAATTCATTCTAGTCACAAGGGGTTGCAAGGGAATAGGTGTACATGTTGAAACAAAGGCAAATAGAGCAACAAAGGAAGATTCGATTGCACAGATTTCATTTAGGTAAAGTTACGTCATAACCAGTTTCATCGAGAGCGTGTTCCATGAGAAAGGAAGGCAATGCCAGCTAGCCTGTGACAAAGCTTCGGCGTAATAAACACCACCAGCCCTGTGTGAATAGATGAACTTTGCATTCTGTAGGAGTCATTACTGATTAATAAAAGCAAAAGGTTTCTCTAAATACAGTAAGTTTGCTTTTGTCAGATAGAAGAGTTTCGTAAAATATGGGTTTTTGAACACCACAAAATTCCATTTGTTATATAAGTAGAGAATCTGGCCATAGGTAGGAATACTGAAGTGTAAAAAACCAAACATTACAAAAACTATCAAAACATTCAATATTTTGAACTGACCTTTTTTCCCCCCTTCATGTGTCTGTTTTGGCAGTGATGACAAGATTTCTGAACTGAGTTTTTGTTATTACTGTTCTGCGGTTGGTTTTTTTTTTGTACATTTTTCTGAATGTGTTTTTTAAACAAAAGAAAATTACCAGCTTTTATAAAAAAGAAGGAGCTTGAATCCTTACTCCCAAAACACAGATACAAGGTTTTCCTTTATAAAAAGTGTATTGATTTTTTTGCTATAAAAAGTGACCTATAGGGTGTCAAACCTGAAAACAAATTGTCACAGTGTTTTCAGTGTTGTCTGTTCACAAGGCATTGCTGTTACAAACTGAGATAGAGAGATACCATAGGGTAGGTATAAAAATGTGTTACCAGCTAGCAGTTTCTTCAGATCATATGTGAACAGTGTTCCACTCGAGATAACGCAGTTGACTTACTTTTTTTGCTTAATCATTAAAAAAAAAAAATCCCAATAACTTAATCACTATTGTACTAACCTTACTTAGCATCTTATGCAATCATTTCTAATCTCATCCAAGCTTCTGCTGGCATATTAAGCATCAAACTAGTCAGTCATTTCCCCTCCTGCCCTCCAACAATAAAACCAATACTAGTTAGTATGCAGGTGCTAAAATCAGGGCTGCAAATGAGGAGCAGTTAAGCTGGCAAACGTTGGCAGTTTGGACAGGTGGAGAACTATCGTTCACTCTACTTGAGCTTGCACGTTGGTCAGCAAGCAATCCATCTGCACACTTTCAGGGGAGCTACTTCACTATGACTAGGAAAATTACATAGTTGCAGCAGATGAAGAAATAAAAGAAGAAAATGGGAAATGCACAGGATCATTGGCATATTGGCCCCAAATTGCTTGCAATGTCCATTTTGCATCCCTATAACTTGGAAGAATGGTATCCCTCTATCTCTATAGACTGGTAGGTGTTGATTTGTGGCACGGAGGATAAATCACAGAAAAAAAATGACATATAACTGTGTGTCCTTTGTCTGATTTGAAAGCACCAGTCACCTATCTGCTTATTTTGGCAGAAGTACTCTACTGTATCTTAAACATAGCTTGCAATATGGACATTTAGCTTCATGTCACTTTACATGGAATCTCCAAGGGAATCAGAGTCATCCAAAGACAGAGGCAGATACAAGTCCTGTAGGAAGAAAGAAGAAAATGTTAACTCACACAATCAGTTTCCACCTTTGGTCACGTGTGAGGAAGCAGTCAAAAGGTCCAGCTCCACACAACTTGTAGGGACAGGATGGAAGACTCATGCACTGGTTACTGAACGGGCTGACCAGTTGTCCAGGTTGTTCAAGGCTAAAATCAAGGCAGGATGGAGTGGAGCAAGAGAATCTTGGTAACAGAAGAAAGATGACTGTTCAGTGATAAGTTTGAGGAGCATTTTTTTTTTTGCTTATGGATCAATGTGTCCATTATAGCACTTGTATGAAAGAGCAGGACCTTTCCTTAAACAGGTCTCTGAACTGAAATCGACAATACAGTCTTACTTTGATTTGACAGCTACGTTAGGACAAATCTCTAGGAAAATCACATGTTTCAAGATTTATTCTTTATTTTAAATAATTCCTGATGGAATTAAGAAAATAATCCCAAGTTTATTATTTGGATCAAAAGCTTTTCCAGGGTTGCTTTCTGGGGTAGCCATCTTATTTCACTTCCTTGAAGTTCTGCATGGAACTAGGTACACAAACCTGCTCAAGGGCTAAAGCTCTCCTTGGACCTTTTTGAACTCTGACCCACATACAGATAGTAACTGTGAGCAACATGAAGAAAAGCCCAAATATACAGAAAGGAAATTCACAACAATCTTGATATAAGAAGAGGTAAAATATGACTTTGTGGTGAACTCAACCTAAGCATTTCTCATTTGACCTTTAGGAGGAAAAAGAGAAAAGTGATTTCATCATAAGCAGGAAATTGCTCCTGGGAGGAAGACAATGACGCATGACTAACCTGGTAACCTAAAAGGCTACACTCACACTTGCTGATTGGCTTAAGGTAGTGGAGAAGCTCAGAGATGGATTGGCTTTGCCCTCAGCAGTCCCCATCTATTACAAATGTTTTAGAGGCTTCACTGGCAAGGTCGTAAAACAGCCAGCTAAAAACATACATAAAACATTAAAGAAGGCGAGTTTTACTTGTCTTTACCAGGAAGCAAATACTCCTCTCCAAAGTCCTAAATAAGATAGTGTTTGGAAAGTATTTTAGGTCCTTGAATGCTGAAGCAAAGCATGCAGTTTACAGAATTACTTTTGCTGAAATACACACAAGCAATTGTTCAATCCAGACTATGGGACAGATCCTGTTCTCAATTATAAATTAATAATAAACCTGGACCCACTGTGTTAAAATTGGTGCATTTCCTCAGACTTATACTGAGCAGCTGAAATCAGTGAAGTCCTGAGGAAAACTTAGATTTCATTTGGATTCAGCTGTTAAAGAAAGCCAAATAAAGCTGAGTAACTACAGCCTCTCCATATGTTGGGAATATTTCAAAGATCTGATTTTTGAGAAGCCAAAAGTCCACCCCAGGCTCCCCAGTACCATTCAGCCCCATGTCCAAAGGTCTGCAATCCAAAATCTTGCATGGTAGAGGTGTAATCCAAAGCCCACTGGACTTTTGACGATTCTTCCCATTGAATTCTCCAGCATCATAACAACTATAGTCCAGCTGCTGCTACCACCACTCCTCACTTTGAGAAAAAACATAATCCTCAAACAAAATGAGTTCAACGCCTGCAATCTAGACCACAGTGGATTACTGACTGCAAAACCTCACCACTATCAGAATTTTTTAATCACTCTTCCAGAATTTCAAGTCAATGCTTTCAAAGTCATACTCAGGCTGGGAGGCTCATTCTGATTCCTAAACAGAAATCCCATTGACCTCCTCTCACACTTACATTTAAGTACAAGTTCCAACTTCTGCATAAAGACTGTTGGAAGCAACACTGTGGCTATTCCAGAAATGAGAACGACATGGAAATGAAAATCTGGACGCAGCGCAGAATGGCACTGAATAACAGGAACATAAAAAGCTGTGACTGCTGCTATACCTTAGAAATAAATCAATACATGAATTATCTATGAGCCAGCACAGGTTTACTGATCTCTACTAGGATGCCGTGCTACCTGTTAGATACCCTACTTGTTACCAGGAAAAACAGCTACTGTACCAGAACACAATTACAACACCAGCTGTAAAAGATCTCTTCCTGTGAAACAGAGCATGGCCTTAAATAATATTAAAAAAAACCCCAAACCTTGAGAAGCATCATTAAAGTGATGTCTTAAAGCTTCAGTAACATTTGCTTTTCTTCTGCTGTTTCATGGACCAGATTTGCCAACACTTACGGCTTTTCAGGAGAGGAGGATTTATATGGAGATCACATCCATCAATAACTTGTGAACTTTTTAAAATAGTGATACAAGCTCAGGGTTAAGTTATCTCTTCTGATCCATATAGGTGATCTCCAGCACACATTAATAACTCCAGTGGAAGAAACAGGCCAGTGATTTACTGTTCACCATCTTGCTAGAGCCCAAAGTGACAACCCTTTTAGGTAATAGGCAATTCTCCACTGTTTCAATATAAGGAGTTGTGCTGCCAGAGAATATGGCCATGACTTAAATGTCACACAAATCTGAGTAGACTAAGAAAGAAACAGATGTAGTAAGGTATAAGAAACGTAATACCTTGTGCTTACGGAGGCTCCCTGGGCTGGTAGGTGTGGAAATCGGGGACTGCTTTGATTTGGGTGTAGAGAGCTGACTGCTTGAGGTTCCATTTGCTGTCAGAAAACAAGACAGAAGCTAGCAATCAGGCAAGCAAGAGGAAGATCTTTCTCCTCTGGGGAGACGAAAGGTATCCAAACATTTAAACAGTAAGGCTAGAGTTTGTTAATGTTAGGCAGGAGAAAAAAAACAAGTGAACAGCATGACTATTCACCCAATTTAAGGCTTTCAGTTGCCAAGGATAATGAATTGTAAAATACAGCAAAATACAAAATATATTGAAGGAGCAATATTTTACACTACAAATATGCACCAAATTGATCCAAGATATATACATCACCAGAAAAAGAGAAAGACAATTTCTATGTTCTAAAACAGTTTAACACAATTGAAACACATGGCATTTAAGGGCATGAGTGGAAACCAGAACCTGCAGATATCCTGGATCCTACATAAGAAATATTAGATGTCAAATACAGACATTACAAACTGACAAACAGCTGCCTGGAATGCTCTGGATGTAGTTAGCTGTGGCTGGGATTAAATGACCAAAAAGAACCCTTCTGAAGCCCTGGTGTAAGCACAGGTTGGCATGTTCCTGTTCATCTCTCTGGGGAGTGGCCAGAGCTGGCTCTGCCGTTCTTCCACTGCCTGCACCAGAGAAGTGAACATAGTCCATCGGGGGGGGGGAACAGGAGAATCACATGGAACAACGATCCTCCTACAAAGATAAAAATCTGGTCTTTTGGGTTGCTTTGTTTGTTCATGTTGCTTTGAAGAAAACACAGTTATTCTCCGTTTTTAAAAAATATGATTCATTTAAACCAAATGGCTTTTGGAAGGGTTGTTTGCAGAGGCCTTCACAGACCTGGCTTTCAGTTAAAGAGAAGGGCCCCAGGCCTATGCCAGGGCAAGCTATTATGCATATACTGGAATAAAAAGGAATCAAAGTAAATATCATATGACGCAGAAAAATGAAGGGAAACAAAATGGAGTAAGGATAATTATTTTTTTCCTACCACTGATGTTCTTTGAAGCAGTAAGCTAATGTTTTTGATAACTGCCAGGTGTCACAATATGTATTTCATAAGGATGTACTTATGCATAGTGAACTCAGTCATTCATAGGTTGTCAACTCTAGGGATACAGACCCTCTTGTTACCAGGGGTTGTAAACACATAGTTCCATCAGCACAGGCAGCATTACTTGAGGGAAGGAAATTCAAACTCATGCTGGCTGTGTCCAAGTATATTATATTTTCTGGCCTTTTCTTTTTGCAATCCAAGCAGCAGCAAGCTGGAGGCCCTACGAGCATTAAACTACATATCCCAATCAAGTCTACAGAAAGTGACATTTCCAAAAAACTACTCCAGATGTGAACATATTCAGCACAAACCACAAAACTAAACCCCAAGCATTCTGACTGTCACTTCCTTAAATGGCAATAGTGTTGCCAGCCCTCCAGATAACTGCAGATCCCTACCCCTTTTAAAGAAAGCATTTTTATTTCTGTTAATGTTTCACCCAGGGAGAGAAAGACAAGCATATAATAATGATCCAGGCTTGTTGTCCTGTTCTCTAAGTGCCCAATATGTCTCTATACCATTGCTCTAACTCTAAAGGCATACACATAGGAGGATGGATGATTTCTTATGTTTTCAATTGTAACAGCTGAATATGCAAATCAGTTACTTAGAATTAAGCAAGTAGTTGAGTGTCTGGAGGAGACCTAAGAAGTGTATGAAGTATCATACAGTAAGAAGAAGGTGTATAAGCGTTGTATTTTTAAGAGCAAAACCAACATAACTCTTGCTAAGACAGCCTCACTGCCCTTTTCTGTTACCTTCTTGTGAGAAAGAGGGGGGCAGTTAAGGTTTGTAGTATCACTGGCCCAAATGCAGAGGTCACACATGTGAATTACAAGTAAGTATAAAGAAACATGTGCTCTAAGCCGCAGGAGCTGCCAGCATCTTAAAGCAGCTCAGACCTAACAGATTCATGGTGATGTGGGCTCTCTGTCCTCATATCCATAATTTCTGTGCAGGAGGCTATTCATCACTGGTAGTTTTTTTCCCATTACAAATGCACCTCACTGAGGAAAGAGATATTTCTTAAAAGGTGGTAGAAATAATGTTTTATAAATAACTAAGGAACAATTATTTATAAAATAATTCACATCCTCATTCCACTCAGACCATTTGTTATTGGTGGGGAGAAAAAACTAGTTATGGAAACCCAGAACTGTTGAGGATTGGTTAGCTGACAAGGGTCACATAGACATACTGTAGATGGCTGACCAGGATTTTGGGAAACGTCAGACTCTGCTAGTCTGAAGTGCTAAGGTGGTAAGGACACGCTGTCCTTGACTGCAGCTGCTATACGATAACAGCATGCTTACAGTCAGCTAAGGCATGGGAACTTAAGGGAGTAAGTAACCAAGAATCAGGAGCTAGGGGAGGGGTTGACGTTTAGGATAGTGACCAATTAATTAGTTAAATTACAGAATATGCATGCTCTCATTAAGAACTGTATATAAGTTGTAGTCGAAAGCATAATAAACGGAGACTTGATGATCGTTCATATTGAGTGCCAAGTTCTTCCCACTGCGACACAGAACCTGTTACACTCTGGTCCCTGCACTGCAACGTGCCACTTTTCACTTTGCTCCAGTTCTACAAAGTGAGTTGCCCTCCAGGTAGGTGAGAAAAAAAGTAGATGTCACTAACTATATGCCATATAATTAAGGCAATTCAGAAAAGTACTTGGATCTTGTTTATAGGTTTTTTTTTCACCAAGTGACTTTGAGTTTTCTATTAAAGAAAATGTGAGGTACAATAGTACTTATATAATCTGTATTAGCTAGAATCCATCTCTTATTTCTAAAATGCCTCTTTCTTTATTTATTTACAATTGTCACTGATCCTGAGGCAGGAAGTAATCCTTCCTAAGATGAAGAATGCCACTTAACAACTTCACAAAGAACCCAAATTTCCCTTCCACAAACGGGAAGACTGGAAGAATGGCTAACAGTCCATGTGCAGCAAATAGATGTAATTGCTGCAGGGAAAGACATAAATTCCCTAATACAATGAGACTTTTAAGTGCTGCAGCAGGGATGTTAATATTTTATGAACACCGATGAAAAAACAGATGCGACATCCACATCAGAAATCAAATGAGACGGATGGATATCATTACAAATACTCACAAAGAGTTTTGCAGCAGAAGCAACAATTAAGAAGCCCAGTTTAATTTTCTTTGTGTCTGATAATGAAGAATAGTGTTCATAATCAAACTTGCACGCGTTTCTTTTGAACTCAAATGCAAGAAAATAACAACAGCCAAAGAGCAGATCCCAGGTGGTGTATAACGCTGCTGCTCCGCTAAAATCTGCTGATGACTTATGGCAGCTCAGGACCTCACATACGCTCGGCTATTGGAAACCATTCTTTAAAACCAGCTTTCATTTTAATTCATTTGGGTTATTTTCCACCGCGTTATTGTTTGTGTATTATGTCTTATTTATGTCTTTGTATTTGCTTTGCAACCTCAATTTAACCTTAAAGCCCCTTTGTGCATATGACACATCCTTTAATTGCATGAACATGCGCACTACCTTGTTTCATAGGATCCGTACCTCCTTCAGTGCACAAGACAATTTGTACCCGGGAGATAAATCAGGTTTGTCCAGAAAATTAAAGGGAGGATGGAGAATATAGCACAATTTCATGTTTCAGATGAATATAAGAGATCCAGGTAAACTGAATTCTCTGCCTACTTCTCCCACAGATATTTTAGCCAAACTTCTCAGATGCAATTGTTCCTGGAGTGTTGCTCAGGTTTGCTTGGGTGACTGTGACTCTGGATCTCGATTTCCAGCAATGGTAAGCACCGAGACCTGTAAATGAGGTCAGTGAGGTCCATCTTTTGAACTCACATTTTTATCAGTGAACAAAACCGGAAGAAGCAGGGCCCAAGGATCACAGTGAGTGCTCAAAATGTGTGGAGATACCTCTTTTTCTATCAGTTTATAAAATAAGGTTAATAATCCTTGCTCCATCAGGTTCCCAGGGTTCTGCAGATGAGTTCCTAGTTTGAGGAGCACATACCTGTACATCACAAGAGTGAGACAAAGAACCATGAAATATGTGGATAGTTTTGTCTCCAGGTCAGGGTTTTAGTGTCACCAAGAAAATAAAGAGAGGCAACAACCAGAACAAGGACAGCATAAAGCAAATGTAGAAATAGCAGCTCATGTAGTGAGCACAAGCCATCCTGCCCTCCAGGACAGAGGGAAAAATAAAGACTCCATTGTAGTGTTTATTCAGGAGAGGATTATTCCTCTCCTGAATTCAGATTGCACAGGCATCCTTTGCTCAGGCACCTCCTAACTTCCAAGCACCCAGCTCTGCAGTGCTGGCACCCTTTTCTCATCACGTTTTGTGAGGGATGCGTACCATGGATTGTCAGCTAGCAGAACGTAAGTAAGGGCAACTAGGATAACAAGCTGCTCTATCTTGTGTGCAATCCAAAAGACATCTGCTGCCTTTTTAACACATTCATATATAATGACCCTGGGGAGCCAGATCTGCAGGCAGGACAGACTGACATTCTGTATCTGTTTTGCTAACTGCTGCTGCCTTGTGAATATGCTTTTGTCCCTCTATCCAAACCCTTCCATCAGAGGACTGGGAAACTGAAGTCCTGCAGCAGTGCCTCAGAGCCCTGTTCACAGGCTCCCTGAGCCAAATGAAGGCAAAGCTGAGGAAAGACATTCTCAAATTTCAGCTCAAGTACCTGTGGCTCCGTACTGCAAAGGACTAAGATCATGTTGCTTTTAAAAATCATAAACTCTCCTATCACGGCACATGTATTTATACAACTGAACCCTTGTCTGTTATGTGAGTTATAATAGAATCATTATCATTAAGGTTGGAAAAGATCTCCAAGATCAAGTCCAACCATCAACTGTAAGATAAATTCATATTTTTATAACAAAGAAGTAATGGCAAATGACATAATTATTTTCTCCCTTGTATTTCTCCCCTGAGATTTAGCCTTTTGTTTGGTTTGACTTCTTAATTGGAGTAGTCCGTTAAAGAAATTTTGCCAAACTTCATGCTGACCCTCCCCCATTTAAATCTCATGGACCATAGCAGCAGCACAGAGACTTATCTCCTTGTGCCCAGTTTTCCTCTGTCATGTTAGGAGAAGGAACTGGATGGTATACTGCAGGTGTAGTTTAGTCTGGATTTTATTGCTCTAAGCTATGTCATTTAGCAAAGCTGACTTCAGAGAAAGAAAAGTAGAGGCTAGAAATAACCATGGAAGCTTTGTAACTCCAATTCTGTGCTCTAAATTGGGATCAGACATATTTGGGTCATTCCCAATAGAGATGCTTATTTTTTAAAAGCACCAAGTCTGGCAGGGACTCACAAGCTCCCTAGGAGACCTGCTTCAGTGATTAAGATTCTTATAATTGAAAGGTGTTCCTAATATCTGATCTATATATCCCTTATTAAAGATTAAACCAATATTCCGTCCTATCCTTGACACACAGGAAAACTAATCCTTATCCTCTTTTTAATACTTCATATACATTTGAAGCGTGTTAAATTGTTCCTTCTCGATCTTCATTTTTTCTAAGCTGAATCAGCCCATTTCCTTTAACCTTTCTGAACCCTAGGAAATTTCTTCTGGATTTTCTCTAGTTTGCTTATGTCTTTCTTAGCATGTTCAGTCCATACTAAAACACAACAATCTGAGCTCAACTAAGGCCACATAGAGACACCAATCCCTTCCAGTCTCAATTCACACCTGATATATGAGAAACTAGTTCAGCTCTACTAGCTAACAAGTGGGAGACAGAGAAGCGAAAGGCACTTGGATACATCCTTGTAGAGAAGAAGTAAAATCCTGCTGTATTTTGCTAACTCCACCTTGCTGGAAGCAGCATTTTGGGGGAGTTAGGTGGAAGATATAGATGAAAGACTGCCTCACAGCTCCAGCACCAGAGAGATGGGAAACTGGAGGATATATGCCTCTAGGAAGCCCAGTGGGAACTGCTGGCAAAGCAGCCAGGACCTTCCAGTCAAACTGAAGCAAGAGGCACAAACAGCCCGGTGATGGAACGATCAGCACAGTGTCTGGAGGAACAGCTGGATCAAAACAGAAATGCACTGACATTGATGAGGAGGTGTATATATGGGTTGGGGGTTGATGAGAGAAGGAAGAAAGGATTCCCCTTGGAAATATAAAGACTGGTCTGTTACCATCTGCTCATAGCAAGACACTTCATTCTTCATTCATTCCTTTAGTTTTCATTCATTCATTCATTTAAATGACTGTATGGTAAATAAAGAGATAAAAGTGCTGTGCCGAGAAAACAGCGTTTAACATGTTTCTATGGATTAGCTACCCCATTTTTTTAATATCCTCGGAGCTGAAGGGCTCTGGCTGCCTAGAGGGAATTGAGCTTTTCACAGTGAGGCCATGACACACATCTAGGCGGGAGGCAAATTACCTCCGGCAGAAGGTAGCAATTCAACCAGTCAACTTGAATCACTGCAGCTGGGAGCTGGCACTCTGTGTGGTTGCACTTCCGTGCACAGCCTTTTGTCCTGATGTTTTTTAACAAAATATTTAGTTTATATGTTCTTTGCTGCTCCATGTTAATCCTTCTTATTTTAGAATGGGAGCTGACCACTTATTTAAGTGGCTTACTACCAGGTCTGCTGTAACAAAGCAGTCAAAGAACACATTACAGTTCACATCTAGCTGGTGATAGGAGCAATTAAATGACTTAGAAGCTGCTTCCATTTTAGTGCTAGATTTACAGGCTTGCTATATATATTTCCTTCTGTATTCTGTTGTTGTTCTGACTCAGAGGTGGCCCCAGAGACCACAGTCAGCAATAAAGTTTTGGGTGCCATCAGAGGAAACTGGACTCCAGCCAGCAGTACACTCTCTCTATGGCTTTCCCAGAAAGCTGCTTATATTGGGATCTACGTTTCTCATTGGGAAGTAGATCACTAAATCCATAGCCAAAACCAGAATGAGCACAGGATGTCAAAGATGAATGGAGATCACCTGGCACAGAAAGCAGATCCCTACACAGAAAGCTTCCAGGCTGACAAATCAACTTAGAAGGAGGTCTACACAGGCTATGACAATGGCTAACACAGCATCAGGCCACACAGTTGTATTCATTCACCTGCATAACCTGACAGTTTACTGCAGCAGGACCCAATGTGTTAGAGAGCATACAGGTTGCTGGAGGAGCCTCTGATCCACTGCAGTGCAGATAGTGGCCTTGCTAGAGCATGGCTTGCCTCTGTTAGAAGGTCTGGAGCACATGCTGCAGCCACTCTGCTGCTGGAGATGCCTTTTGTCTCTGGCAATCTGTGAGATAATAGCTTTGGTTTTAGGAATATTATTCTCCAAACACTTCCAGAATACACAAAAAGCCCCGAATAAAGAGCCTCAAAGCTCTTTCCTGTGCATGATTCCATGGGTAGATTACAGAGCTCTGTATACAGATTGGTTATGACCGTCTTGAATGACCCATTGGGAAAGAAGGCATGAACAGCTTAAATGATGCACTCAAAGCCACAGAGTGAGTCAGTGAAGAAGACTGGAATAAAGCACAAGTCCCTAAATACCCCATCCTGTGTGGAAGATAGCTGCTGCTCAGGCACAAAGCATTTCCACAGCTCTGAATGGGAAGTGTTTTATTTATGTTGACACAAAGATCAGAAGCGTTCCTACAGTGAAGGGTAGAGAAAGCAGATGCAATGTCTGCACGCTGTCAACGTTACATCCTCAAAATCCTTCAGCTGTGCTGAAGCAGTTTTTTTATTCTCTCTGTGCTATAACAGTGACTTATTACTTTTGCCCACTGTCTGTTGGCAGCATTGAAGCTCTTGCCAAGGAGTGAGGCAGAGTCACGCATCCAAAACCTGCTCTAAGCCTTAGCTGTCTCTGCGGGCAATGCGTGCGGACCACTGTCCACATGTACATCCACTGCATTCCCATTTTTGCTGCTGATAAACAATGCACCATTTTCCCATATGCTTAACAGGGAAATGGAATAATAAGGATGAGAAATAGAAGAAAATAATATCCTTTTCTGTAACTGGGGTGTGCTTGTAATGAGGAGGGTTCAGACTTCTTTCACTCAAAGAGCATGGAGATTTTCTTCGGAATCTGCATTACATCAGTGCCCAGATATGCCACAATGACCTTAGAGACTATGGTGGAAAAATGATACAGAACCCTACATGGAAAAATAAATGAAAAGAATGTGATAACTTCAAAATCCAGCTGAGCTTGCTGATTTTTTATGTAAATATTGACTCTGATCACTTACACAAGTAATGTATAGATCCACTTTCTTTATTACAAATTCCAGGGACAAGAACACAAGATGGTGTTCCTTTTTTCTCTTTGTCCTGAGAAAACAATTGTCTTTGATTACCTTTCCAGCGCTGAGAGAGTTCAGTCATTTTTTATTCTCATTAAGCAGGACAGGCTGCCATTTTTTTCTGTATTGAAATCCCAGGAAAGTATGAAAGACCCTTGTCTAGATGGATTAAAGAAACCTGATTTGTCCTTCATTACTGGCCTTAACCCCAGGAGCTGGCTATTGTTCAGCATTTCTGATTATTTTAATCACCTTCTGAAAGGGTCTACTAACTGTGTTAATTGAACTTCATCAGATGACTCACCATTTTGTTCCTGTGAGTCATTCAATCAGTTAAAATCAAGAACACAATAGTTGCCGTTTCACATTAGACTGTAAGTTCATGCAATAAAGTCTAGTTCCGATGGTAATTAGCACCTGATGCTTATGGAGAAGGTTTAAATGCTGTTTCACAACTCATGCGTGAGCTGGCTCCCAGGTCATTGAATGGGAGGTGTTTGGGTTTTTTTTAAATCAACAATGTATTTTCCATCACACCTTCAATGTACTTATGCAACTTTACCATGCATTTGGGATTGTAAAAGCTTTTTAGATTATAGAAAGCCTGAGCTTAAGAACAGCCAACACTGGAATCTTGAAGGAAAACTATGAATGCAGAGTCGTCTTACAGAGAAATAACTTTTTAAAAATCACAGTGTCTTGGCATGTGCCAACCAATTTCACATTGTCTCTCTAAGTAGCTGAAGAACAAGAGACCCTAAACAAATTAACTGCTCACTGGGCAAAATCTTTCTGAATCTGTCAGGAGAATTTTATATCCAGTAATCCAATACCTGATGATGGTCAACTATTGTGTGGTGTTCACATGCAATATGCAATATATTACCATGAAAGTGAAAAGCAATTTCTGGTTTATATCACCTGTGTTAATACTGTGGGTCACTTGAATTTAACCTATGAAGCTCTCCTGGAGTCCTGAAGTGCTTATGCAGTGATTCGGCCATCCTAGTGAAAGGCCACGTCTGGTCCTCTTTTGGAAAAACCAGGCAGACAGGTGACACACCTAGAGATCTACCATCTCCATCATGACTCTAAAACCTATCAGTTACCAGAAGTGTGATATTCAGCCCAGCTTTTAATTTAGAGGCTCTGCAGCTCTCCGGGTGTGCTAAACCCAATCCAGTTGCTACTGAGGAGGGAGGGAGGCATTTCAAATGGTGCAAGCCACTGCAGCAAATCAGGATTCCCATTTCCTTTCTCTTCTACTACTGAATGAATCTCTCACTATCACATTAATAAACCCACCACCAGTTCTCCAATTGCAAGGTCGCTGGTCTTCGTTAAATAATTATTAGAAGGGGACACTTCTGACCTGTACAATAATTAACATTTGCATTGCACAGGAGGTTATTCTAAATCTGTCTGTATCTATAGGGAACATATGGGAGCACTGTGGGCCTTATTTCCTGCTTGTGAAATTGAAACTTCTTTTAAAATTTTGCTAGAGCAGGAAGCTGTGAGACTCTGGGTGATATGACCTAAAGCCACAACTGCACTTAACCAACCAGAGAATTCCTCTCCAATATTTATTAAGTGCCCCTGTACACTACCACCAGCTTCTTGTTTCTAAAAAACACCCAAGTTTCATATGCAAACACCCAAGGTCTGTGTATCCCAAGACATGCAATAGATGTTTTTCTCTTCAGCAAAGTTAATATTCAGACACCAGAAAACAATCACTCACCATCTTGATGGTTACCTGAATCAGCTGGAGACTTGCTCCGGCGCATGGGGGCTGGGCTCTTTGCTGAGCTCTTCTGAGGGGTGGGAGATGACTTACTGCCCGTGGCAGCCGCAGGGCTCCCTTTCATCACCCGGCACTCTAAGGAAAGAGACAGCAACTGTGGTTAAGTCCTTATCTATGCTCGCTGCCTATGGACACAAGTTATGAAACAACCATGGGCAACCTAGTGCGTTGTCTCCAAAGAGCTGTAGAAAACATCAATGGCAAGGGAAAAGATGATAGCTCCACATTTTCTCCAGAGCAGAAAGGAGACTTTTTAGGAGGAGGGTAAAAAGAACAACAGCTTTGCTCCTCTAGAGGAGGTGCTGAGACAATGCTGAGATGTCAAGATCAGGCTGGCTCCCTAGCAGGGCCCATCTCCATACCTGTGTCCTACCAAAGACTTTCTGACCTTCCCCTTGCCTTGGGTCTCACCAACTAGTGAGCACAATTAAAATGGGCAACACTGACTAAGGGGAGAATTAGGTCAAAAAAAAAAAGGTAATTTGCTGTAACCCTTCCATGAAGACCTAGTAGTAGTAATGATGAATTCAATTTATGCAGGTGCAGAGAGCCAGCAAACAGCTCATGGCATAACATAAAGGTCTCTAAGTGGCAGATGGGACATCTGCCCCAGGAGGCTTTCACTCATCCTGGATCAACCTCTTCAGTGGTTCCAACAAGCTGCAACTTTTCAGATGCAGAAAGCAAAGAAGACAAAATGGTTTTACAAAGCACATCCTCTGTCCTGGCCGCTCATCCCTTTCAGAAAGGTTTGTATAAACAAGTCTAGTAGATTTATGTACTTAAAGACATGAGCAGATGAGAACCCCAACCGTGTTTTCTTAAAAAATAAATAGGCCAGGAAGAGTGCAAAATGTAAACATGATCCACGGTGTCCTGCAGAAGGGAAGTGAAATGCTAACAAACCTCTGTGTGTCCCAGAATTTCAGGCATGCCACATCTTCAAAACCAGGGTTTATTTACATTGAGAGCTAACAGAAAAAGCACTTTCCGCCCCTCAAGTTATTAACTTAACCCAGTTAAGAAGAAGGCAATAAAAAGGGGATTTCCTTTTTGTCAAATGCTAACTGGTCTCACTTCATCTCCTACAACAGATTGTCCTCAACAAGATGTGAAAAACAGGTCTTTTTTACAGACATGAATTAGATGTTCCACACAGAGACAGTTTTTTAATGGAAAAGTTCAGCTCAGCACGCATGGGCTGGATGAGGACTCCCTAATGGGGATCAACTAAGGCTGCACATAGTGGGTAAAGAGTTGGTCAACCGAAAACAAGTTGTCTGACCTAAATGTATGTGTTATTTATTTATATATCAGTATATCTATGAAAATGTAATTGCCTTAAATTTTTCCCCAGGCTTTCCTCATTCTCAGACAGCCAAGAGTCAGTCTCTTCTTCCAGATGGTTTGCGATAGAGTTTGCTGTTGGGTCATGCAAGTACATGCCCTGTGCTCCAGGGATACTGCATGGTGATAATTAAAACTACCATGAATTTATTCTCTCTCCTGCTAAGGGGATTTTGGAGACAGTAAATCAAGGATAGAAAAAGTTGTGTTTTTTCAAAGGTACTTGACTTCTCACAGATGATACCACAGAAAGGCTTATAGGGCTCCAGCACTGATATAGCCCAAATTTTTTATACATGAAGAGCATTAATGACTGGGGGGAGGTGTGGAAGGCAGACCATGCCTCCTTGATACTAAAGAATAGTGTTCGATGAGACTCTGTGAAACAGCCACTAGAGAGAGTGTGCAAGTAACTGCTTCTGGTGTTAACCAGCCAAGCCAAAAGACGAGGAAAAATCATCTTCAGTCACTGCAAAAGTAATATTTTTAGAAGTTCTTACATATAGCTGTTTAACAAAAGCAGTGCAACATTTCAACCTTAGAGCACGATTCATTTGCCCAGCCATAAGCACCAAATGCTATGTGAGATACACTAGGGTACAGCCTCCCTGGGGCAGAGTGGTCTCCTGCTGCCCCTGATCTGTCAATCATAGATTATGTGGGTATCTCAGAAACCAAGAGAGTCTCAAAGGTTGTCAGACATCTATGTTTACTCCCCTGACTTACTCCCTAAAAAAAATAAACCTAAAAAGTGAAAATACTTTATATTGCGTCTTTTCAAGAGCTTTCAAATTTATTTTCTTCCCAGGGGAGTAATTCCTTGAAAGAAACTCAGCTTTGCATTTTCCAGCACAGAAAGGCTGACTCTGAGGAATTCCTCCAGCTCAGCTGTTGGCAAGTCTCTGTACACCAAAGGCAATCACTGAACATCTGCATATCTTGAAACAAGGTTCTAAAGGTGGAAACCTAACTGTGCTGAAGTTAGTGTAAACAGGCCTCTAAACATCACAAGGGGCATGACATTTCCGAGGGCTGATGCTGAAACCAGCGTGTATGAATGAGACAGAGCAAAGTCATCTGGAAGGTGCTCAGCAACAGGGATTATGGGGCGGAAGCTGTGGTGGGCAGTCAGGAGGAAAAAGATGACATAATTCTCTCTTATGCTATTTCTCATTTTCTTTCCTGATGTCCTGCCAGAGCGAGCATAATAACCAGCAATCCAAGTGCACGTCATCCAAACAGGCAAGAAAAAGTACCCCATGATAGAGGAGATTTTAATAAGTGACATTCATCTGCAAGACCTCAGAACTCAACAGTTCTCCCTGCAGCATCTAACTCATAACAAAGAAGGATGATGGGTGTATAATGGGAAAATGCTGCTGGCTAATAGCTCCTCATCTGCTTCTTGAGAGGTGCAGGGGACCCCTGAAAATACCACTGACAGCTGCAGTTACTTGGTGCCTTCCCAATAACCAGGCTTGGCTTATTTTTATTAGAGAAATCCAAGCTGGAAAAATCAGTAGTAACCAGCAGTGTAGGCAGAGAGCTGGGCTTCCCATTAAGTTGTTCTGCTAGGACTGCGTTCAAACTGTTTTACAGTGTGGAACTCCCTGTGGAGCTGACTCAACTGCCTCGTGTTAAAATAAATATGAAGCTCAGGTTACAGATCACTTCTCCAGCATTATTCTCTGCCTGCAAAGTTTCAGCTGAACCTTGGAAACTTTCTTTGAATTACCCAAGACCATCAAATGGGTTCATCTGGAGTACACAGGTCAGAAGTACCAGCATCAAATAAAATCAGGCTTGCAAAGGAGTCATAAAAATACAGTGTTTTAAGATTAGAGGCTGCAAAAGTACTCTTTAGTTTTCAACACCGAGCCAATTTGTAGCATATAAGACAGCCTGGGGCTCCTGTTCCTCATACAGGATACCTACAGCTTTGGAAAATGAGCCTGTATATTTGTCGACCACATTTTCTTGTAGTTTAAATGGTCAAAGGTACATTAATTTACTCTTGCTGCACTCACTGGCACCAGCAGACAGCCTGCACTGTTGGTTTATACAGTTACGAGGTGGGGTAGCTGGTAACTCATACAAGCAAGATCTGTATATTCTGTGAAATCAAAGATTTAATGGCTTAATTGATCATAGAGAATCACATTATTACAGACCTGTGCTTGAAATTGTAACAGGGACAAATAATAGCGCTGTCCTAGTCCCCCCCGAAAAAGGGAATTGTTGCCCTGCTTTTTAAATCAGCAGAAGAAAGCAGTGGGGGGAGTGATTTTTCTTTTAATTGTCCTTGTTCCCATTTTTTTAATATTCACAGGTGTACGTAAGGACAAGAGTCCTTCTACTGTTTAGTTCTCAAGAAAAACGTGTCTATCTGCAACAGGATAAAACTGGAACGATACACACTACCAGCTTTTGCAGTAAATGTCAAAGGGTGTAGGAGTCCATCTATTCTGAGCTGGGCTACCTCAGTCAGTATTCACCTGATTATAATATCAGCTGACTGTACAAGGATCACAAAAGGATGTTAAATTCCATGTACTAGGTCTTACAGAACAGAACAAAAGCATGCAGCATTATTATCTGATACAAACAAAAACACAGACTGGAGAGCAGTGTGAGTTTGGTATTACCGCTTTCATCCAGAGAAAAGTCATCCTGTGCATAGCGGAATTTTTCTGGACCACAGGCGATAAACACATCATCATCCCCAAAGAAATCGTGGAGACAGGTCACCTACAGAGAGAGCAAAGTCATTCATTTTATTTTTAATTGGCAACATTCTGATGTGGCTTAGTTTTAATTTAAGCAGGAGGGAGCTGCCTCTCCGCTGTTCCCCCTGTCCCACACTAATTCGGTCCTACTTGCCATAAGCCTGGTGCACAACACACAACTTCTCTGGGCAAGTCAAGTGTAAAAGAGTAATTAAAAAAAGAGAGAAAAAAATCCCAACTACCTTGCAAATTCTATGAGGTATGGCATTTCCAATCCATTCAGGAGCTGACAGAATACATTCATCAACCTAATGCATGACGCATGCATTCCTGAGCTATTTCTAAATTCAGAAGCAGGGCTGCTCCCCGTGCCACATTGGTAGGCAAGGCTGTGACACCATGGCCCATGCTGAGAGCATCTTAGTACCGACAGAACCTAAAAACTCAAAGAACCACTAAGAAGGCAAAGATCTGCTGGTGTGACTTGTCCTGAGGAGGCAATCTTGAAGACAGATTTTAAAGCCAAAAGGTTCATCTGCATCATTGAGGAAGAGGCACAAAGTACCATTGGACACTCTTCCCACCCAAGCATCACTTAAATCCACAGATTTACTCCAGATGTTGTGTCTCCTTCTCCCTGCTTTTGCCACCCAGATATGAGATGATTCCTCACTGCAGAGCTGGCCATCCTACAGAAGGCTGAGTGGTGGGGAAGGTGGTTACCAAGTGGGAAAGGCACAAGCCAGGGGAGGGAAGGTGCGCGGCAGTGCGAGTGCGGGAGCTCTGCTCTAGGACAGCTCTGCGGGAAAAGGAAAAGCTTTCAGTCACCTAAAACCAAGACCCTTGTCTGGGGACACCACAAAAGCAGGATGTAGAAAGCTGTTTGAGATAAACAGAAGACACGGTCATGCTGGCTAATGGCTCTGAATACCTTGTTTATCTTTTTTTTTGCTATCCTAAATAGGGAGAAATTATATCTTGCAGTACCTGGAGCTCCAGCCCTGTGCCTTGCCTTGTGGCATCAAACAGAAGCAAAGCACAAAATGTGGATGCTCCATATCCACTGATTTCATCAGAGAGCTGATATCTGAGAGTTTAGAAGTCTGAAAATGCACGGCAGGTTGCTGGAAGCATGCTAACAGGAGAAAAGGTTAAAATGCATCGTGCTGAGAGCTGGTGCCCGTATTCAACTGGCAGAGATCTGTAACTCTCCCTGCTGCTCTACAGATCGATGCACTTCCTGTTTTAACAATATTTTTAACAAAATCAGGAGGTGGACAAACAATATTCAGCACCAAAAAACCCAAGAAAAATACCTGATAAGGTACAGGAACAAGGAAAATGGAGGAAGTTCTGAAGCCTTTGAATAGCATGTCCTAGCAATAAATCTTATTCAAAAGGTGGGCTGACTATTGGGACACAAGGGCACATCAGGCTTGCGTCTTTGTCTTCTGTCCTCCTACCTCTCTGTAATTAGCTGGGAGATTAAGTATAGGATGAAATCACCATCTGCCACTGTCTTCCCAGCTGGCAGAGGGATGTCATCTCACTGACTGGTGGACAACTCATCTCTCTGTACAACTAGAGGGTCCTATGTATTTTTTTTCATAGTTGTGGGACATTACAAACTCCCCAGGGATATCTGAGTGACCTGGGACAATAGCGATGCCCATGGTTGGCTCCCACTCTTTTTCTGCAATATAATATACTTGAAGGCATTGTTCCTGGATTACTATATTTTGTTTTGTTTGAAATAGGACTCAGATTTCTTATGTCATGTTAGGAAATGTTCTTGTGGAGCATGCAAGTACATGGAAAGGGGAAATGTTCTCATGGCGCATGCAAGTACATGGAATGGATATTCTCTAGGCTACAGACACCTACTTCATACTTGCATGCTATTGCAAGGAAAAGGGCCACCACATCCTGTCCAATCTTTCCATCATGACGAGAACTAAAGCCCCACAAAGATACTCTGGGACATGTTAAGACCTCTTGTTCTGTGCTGCCTTTCTCAAGGAACAGGCCTGGCTCTGCTGCAGCTCACTTTCAGCTGGAGCATGCTGCAGCAGGTACAGCCTCTCCTGTCTTCCTTCACCTGGCATTAAAAACTGACACATGGAAGGTTATACAGGTTTTGCTCTGACTGAAAAAAGACTGTGGCTGCAGCCTCAATAGACCTTGCCTGTCCAGATCCCAGCCCACATGGGTGTAGGAGACAGTAAGACACCAAGTCCAGCAGACTCCAGATGTCTGCTGAGGACATTTATGGCTTTGATCATTTTAGTGAGACTATCAAGAAAGGCTGAAAAACAACACATTCCTGCAGAAGGTATCTCCACTTAGCACTATCAGCACTTCAAGCAGGTAATACCTTTGCTCCTACAGGTACTTATGGGCAGGAGACCTTAGTGCCCCTTGCCTTCCCCTCTACTGCTTGTACAGGGGCTTGGCCAGCAAAGCTGGGAGCACTGAAAGGCATCTCTTGTACCAGCTGGGACAGCATCACTGGTCACCGTTCAGCAGCCACTTTTCTAGGCACTGAGGTGTGAATAATTAGCCATTCAGATCTTTACACAGTTACAGCTGTGGTAATTTACACAGTTTCCAGTGAAATAATTGATGTGATTACACAGCAACAGCAAGATAACTGTCAGTGGTAACTCCGCTGGAACCAGTGGCAATCACACGGTAACTCATGATAATGTTATCTCCACGGACCTAAAGTTAATCCCAATCATCTCAGTGCAACAACTAGTGGGAAATGTACAAATCATTGCTCTCTGGAGAGATCCATAAACACCCAGACTTGTCATCAGTATCTTGTAGAAAACTGCTTTTTATTCAGGCTCCTAGCAAGCTGAGGGGTGCTTTTCTGAGGCAAAGGAAGATGATGCTCTTCCATCTTCAGAAAATGCTTTCAAAACCCCTATGAAGTGGAGAGGCTGACCACTGATGCCCAGTGTTTTGGCACCTGGGCACTGGGGTCTTTACAGCAAGTAGATGCATTGCAAGGGACTGGAGAGAGCCCTGGGGAAACTTACTGTAGACAGAGCTGAATTTGAATTTCCATATCTACTGATACATTTGAGCTGGACTGTGAAAAGTTAATTTCAAGCTCTAATAAATCAACTATAAAGAAGTCTTTTGGCTATCTTAATAAGGCTGAGTATTTCACACTGGTTAATATAATGTATAATTAAAGCACTGCCTAAGAGTGCCAGCTCTGGTTAAGATGCCAAACATGAGTGAAAAGCTTGCTTTTCACATCGGCATGACTTTCAAAATGCAGCAAACTGAAATCTGCTACAGCTTCGATCAAAGGTAGAATTTTCTTTGCAAACTGCAGTGAAGTACAGTTTCTGTTTGTCTAAAATTAGGTTGAAAATAGTTGTTAATATGTTACCTATAGAGAATTCTCCTACAAAAAAGATGACATGTCAAATGAGCACTTGGTATTACTGTCCTCCCCCTGTGGATGAGTGACACTGATTCCTTTGCAAATAATGGGGTTTGGCTCGATACACGAGTTCTCCTTTGAATGCCAAGTGCCATACTTATGGCACGGAAAAGACTCACGGGTTGCTTAGCTCACTCTTCAGTGCAGACACCACTGTGCAGTTAAATGTAGTGCAAAGCTAGATCACAGCATAAGGGTTCAAACATTTCCCAGCCTTTTAGATGAAATCAGAAAGAACCCACAGGTGCTTTTATTGTCTCCAGGTTGTAAGTTGAAGTGTAAATTTTGTCCTTGAACTGTCCACAACCACCAAAAGCAAAAAGAAAGTCTGGGCAACCAAGAAAGCCTTCAGATCAAGGGTCCACACGTGATGGCAAACTACCAGCATGCACAGGGATGGAAACCTGATTACATGCCAAGCAGAGATCCTTGCAATTCGCTTTGCTGCATTCTTGTCCCTTCAGATAGGTTACTATGTGTATGTTAGAATTATGAACAGCTGGCTGGATGAGGACTGGAGACTGGTAAGGAAATTAGATAATCTACTTGTTGAGCAGCTAATATTCAGGAAACAATAACTTCTGTATTTGCTGCTCTAACTTCCATTATTAGAACTCACTACAACATGGTAGACGAGACAGACAAAAACCAACCCCACTCTTATTAAATAGTACAAAACATAGGAAAACTCAGAAAATAACAGGTGTCACCTATTATGCAGTTGCTTATGTTCACCATGTGTGTGGCATTTTCTATTTACCTTTTGTTTACTAAACTTAAATCCTTGCTCATTACTGTATGCCCCTGAAACAAGCCCCATATGTACTGCTGTCTACATAAAGTCACTGGAGTAAACTTCCTTTGTGGAAACATGGGACTTCAGTGCTGGATCTTACAGCACCAGAGCCAGCTTGCCTAAGTGGTGCAAGTTTTTTTCCTCATGTTTTCTCAGTAAAAAAAAAAATATATATATATATAGTACAAGTCTTCCCCCATTCAGTCTGGACTGTTTTGAAAGGACATGTTTTGCTTTAGCAAATCTACTATTCTAATCATATCTAATAATTAGTCTGGAACCCCATGAAAACTCTGAAACAAACTTTACATCAACAAAAATTTACCCCAGCTGAAAACCTGAAAACAATTGTTTTTAAATGCTGCATTTTCCTCTTAGCTATACATTTATTGAAGTACAAGAAAAAAACCCGCTAGTTGCCTGCTAGTGCAAGGACCTATGCTGCTACCTGAAAATGGTGATTTTGTTGGTGACTGTTATCATGCACCCTTAGCAATGACTCTGGAAACCATCAAATTAGTAACATTTTGTCTTTTTCCATTTTTAAGTCTACAAACTTTTTTTTTAATAGCAAAAATTAAACTTGTATATATAACTACAGTAGACAGGATAAACAGCATTGATTTCCAAGGTATATATATATGTGCATGCAGTTGCTTAAAGGAGGATAATACTTAATTTGAAATTCAGGATTTAAAAGACAATATTGACTTAAAAAGGATCATACTGCATGAAATGTTTTCTGTCCAATTCCTAGAGTTTAAGCAATTCCAATGAAGGAAGTTAAATCTTCACACTCCAGTCAATGAGTCACAAATTTATTTCTTACAAAGTAATTATTTCTAATAGATTTTATTATCTCATTTTTCTTTGTGTCAAGGTTTGATTTTTTAAAAACTTTATCATATATATCATGGAAGAAATAGAAGTTGTAGAGATTAACAGATTTTAGGGAGTACAAAACTGTTTGCAATTCTTTAGGCTTTCATTAAGCATGGTTTCTTTTCTCATTAAATGAAATCCTTCTCTGCTTTTATTAGAAAAACCTGCCCTGTGAGGACAATATAGCCAGGGTTTCTGAGGGGGGATTTCTGCAGTGACAATCCATTCCTGTCTGCTGCAGCAATTTTAATTGCAGAAAGGAAAGATATGGTCTTCTGAGAGGTGCTGAGCCTTCCTGTTCATTTTAATACAGCAGCTGTAGCAGTAAGCATTTCTCAGGATTTTGGCAAAATGGAGCTCAAGCATCTGTCTGGATGCGAGCTCCCAGTTTGATGAAATATTTGTGATGCTACAGATGTTCTGAGTTCACCTGGAAGAGGAGCAGGAAATATGCAGGATATATACCTGCACAGCTGGGAATAATTGGCTATTTCTACCATCTTCCAGCAGGCAGCAGCAGCATTTAAAAACTGTAATTCATTAATACATAAAATAATTGAAAAGAATTAGAAATCAAAAGCCTGAAGACTTAAGCCTTAAGCCTGAATCACCTGCCAGTGCAGAACCTCCTGTGCTTTAAAAGGCTGTTATGATGAACCAGCCCTTTTGTCCCCTTTCACACTGTGCAGAATGCCAGAGCTGGCCCTGTCTGCCAGGCTAATGGGTTACCCTCGGTGACACTCTACAGCTACACGTATGAACAGCGTCACAGCAGCAACAAAGCCTTCAGCCACGTTTCAGCTGCTGTCACTGTTGGATCGAGCTCTGCAGCTCCTGTGGCTGCCACTTTATCAGGAGGCCTCTGGTAGCCTGGATTGGCCATCACTGTTTGCCAAGAAGATGACAGAGCATGTCTCTGAAGAAGAATACATCACCAGGAGGGTTAACTGAGCTTTTTCACCTTTCTGAGAAATATCTTTATCACAGGTCCCTATTTTTAGCTGATGGAGCCAGGTGAGGCTGAATGATAAATGAACAGTGATTTATGTACACAGCTCTGCTTCCAGACTTTCCATCTCTTCCTTGTGTCATGGGATGAGGAAAGACTTCTACCTAAATGGCCAGCAGAGGTCTGGTAAAGGAGATTTGGAATAACACCACCACGGGTTTGACCTGGGGGATGAACATCTTCCATCTCAGGGACTGTCATCTTTAACCAATTGCTTGACCCTGCGCAAGTCTCAGGATAATTGAGAGCCAGTGCAAGGCTTCTGCCTCTGCTCCTCTCTCCCTTAGTCATGATGACTTTGTTAACTGTTCCTTCTCTAATATCCCTCCTCTTTAGACAGCAGAACAGAAAGTAATACCAGTACACAGGTATCTTCAAAGTGTTCCCTAAGTTTCTGCAGACCTAAAGGTTATACTCAAAAGAGATGGTTGTTTGCGTTCTTTAAATCACCAGACTTCTTCAGCTTGTAGGCTTCCAGAGCTCAGAACAGGGGAAAAATTGTCTTCAGAACCAGCTTCCTTTAAGGCCAAAAAGAACACAGAAGACAATTTGTGTGCCATACACACATAAAGCCTACCAAGAGCAGAACTGAATTAAGACACACTTTTATTTTCTAACTTGCTTTGTTAAATGCTACTAAATTGAACACATCTGACCATCCATTAGCTAAAGACAATTAACATATTTTAGATGCCTGCTCAGGCCCTTTCTCTTTCAGCACTAGATGCAAGATGGAGCTAACCAAGTCAGACTAGCAGCTAGAGAGGCACTGAGAGCTAAGTGAGCTGATAATGTAACTAACATCTTTTTAAACTCTGTTTTAACTCAAACTAGAAATCTGATGGACTTATTTATACTCCAGCACCTGTATCCCAAGTCAGATTTGCAACGGTATGTTTATTTCAGGTCTGAGAGTCCTAAATCACAAAGGCAACTGTGCTTTACAATTAATCAGTTGGGTGCTTGCAATCAGTAACGCACAGTACAGAAACCAAACACATACAGACTCGTCCACAGGAAGACTCAGCAAGGTCATGTGCCAGAGTATCAGAATTAATGAACATGCGGAGTAGACTTTAAATAAACTGCTTTCTCTTCTCTAACAAGCTCTGCACCACATGTCCAGGAAGAAAAAGATTTCAGAAGACTTAAGGGGTTAAGGGAATATGACGGAAAATAAAGATGTTGATATTGGAACGCACAGCACTTAATGCATTTTTTTTTAACAGTCTGAATACTGCAAGCCCAAAGCAGACACTGAATTGATTTACATTTTATTAGATTTTGGTTTCCTGCATTTAAAAAGAGATGTTTGGATTAAATTATTTCTTTAAACTATGCACACACCCACTCAATAGATTCCACATTTGCATTCACAGAAAGAAAAAAATGGATCAGGAGCACTCCTGCATGCCCAGCCCATGCCACAGAAGTCTGTGCAATTACACCTTGGGGAGCCCTTCTTTGAGCTACCCAGCAGTAAAGGAAGGGGACTCTGTCATCTGCTCTTCCATCTCTGCTCTCCTATGCCACAAGCATCCACATGGAAACTTGGCAAGACCATGGTCGTGCTGTCCCCTCACTACTGTGTTTGCAGTGAGCCATCATGAAGGGTAGGAAAATCATCTCTACCATCTAGGTTTCAGGGCCCATAATCTGACCTCTCACTAGAAACATGCAGTGAGAATTCCATTCTTTAAAACATTATTCAGAGAGCTCAACTTTTTTTTTGTATTCATGGAGAACCATGGCTTACATTTCAGTCTGATCAAAACAATCAAATTCCACTCTTCTGTAGAGATTTTTTTCTTCCTTTTGCACCTTCAAAAGAGAAAATTCTGGGCAAGTCAGCACAATCAAGTGTTTTCTTTGGTGCAAGAGGGAATTTTTACACCTTTCTATTGATGAAAAATGCAGATCCTCTTAATCAGGCTGTATAACTACAGTAGGTGGACTATGAGTGCTTCATGTCCACTTGGACTATTTTGTTATAATGCAAGTAAGCCGGAGCAGGGACACCAGCTTCTGAGCAATATGTGTTATTTCTATAATAAGCACTTAGGATGCTTATTTGAGTAAGAAATATTCCTGCATGTATGTACACAGCAGCCTGTAAGACTTCATGCATGAAGAAACACTGCTCTCAAAAGGGCAGCAGCACAAGATGCCTGTTTATTTAAGTATTGGAAATTGCTAAGTTTGAAATAGAATAAAATAAAAGGCAAGGGGAAGGAAGGTCAATAGCCACACTACCCCATAGCAATGTTAAAGCTGAATTTAATATATCTGGTGAGTTAGTGGTGCTTCCAAACTGTGTGAAATCCAATTAGCCTCTGGAAGAAAGGTTAGTTTGTTATCCCCATTCCCTGTACGTATGGAGGGGACTATGAAAGAGATATTCAGGGTGTTGATTCTTTTTACCTAGAAGAAAGGCTTGCTCCTGCATTCATGAGAGTATAAGTCTGAGGATAAATGTGCTGTGCAGTTTGAGGACATAAGGAGCACAGCCATCAACACCAGTATAGAAAAGATCACCCTTTCTCCAGTCAGAAAACCATAAAACTAGAAATTCTAGGTGACTAATTAAGACTATAAAAGATTTCCAGCACAAATTGCCCCCCAAAAGGAAGCAATTAAGAATTTAGAGGACAAATCTTTCTTCCTAATTGTCCCCCATCCTCACTCTTGAGAGGAAACAGTAGTTCTGGACTACACGAGAGTATCAGAGACTTTGGAAGTAGCATGACTATATGGCCAAGGTCAAGCAACACTACTTGAAACAAGAGTCTTGAAAGTAGGGGCACAGGGACCCTATCAACCTACTCCAGGTCAGGCTGAAGAACCAATGGACTGGAATTTCCAGTTAACGGGACAGTCTTCCCTCCTCAGAGTCTCCTGGCTCCTGCTCCTTCTTTTATCAGTCAGCATTATGTAAAAATACTTTCTCCAGTTAATTACTTCACGGCCAGATGCATCAAGAACTTAATTCTCAGCGCAGACATGTCAAAGGACAGTACACTGGCCAGCTACCAAAGAGCCCCCTGTGTACTTTCACCCACCTGAAGTCCACAGCTATGGACTTCAGCCCAGTACAGCAGTGGTGGTGGCCAAAGATGAACCCTCCCAGGGGAACAAAACTGATTTATTAATGCATTTCCATTTTCCAGGGATAAGTCCACCCATTCTGCCTAACTACTGCCCAGCACGTAGCCATGGAAGCAGAGGGCAGCATGCCTGCACAGTGCTTTTGGGCTGAGTAAAGTCCTAGTAAAATGAAGAGGATTACACAGCTGTACAAAACAGCAAGATTTGTTCCTACAGCCTCTTTGTGATGTGGTGTAAAGAGACATAAGAGAAGAAATTCTGTCTTTGATAATCACCCAGAATGACAAAGGGAATTATATTAAATACGAACAGATTTGGTTTCCATGTAACAAGTGGATGTGTTTTACTCACTGAGGCAGCCTCTCTTTAAGAAATGTATTATTATTCAACATTGTTGTGAGTCCTGCTGACATCAGCAACCTCCTTCCAAAATAAGTGCTAAGGAAAAATCAGTGTCAGACTTGCCATTATTATTAGTGCATCAGGAGAGCTTGAGGACACTTCAGTTTAAGCCAGGCATCAGCACTGACTTTGAAGGCAGCACATCTCAAGCTGGCTATGTCTGCCCTAGCACAGCAGCACGCTAACACACTTCATGATGGATAACCTTGCCTTCCTTGGCGTTTGTGGCAGACAGCATACATTAATTGGGATTATGGCAATGTATTATCACAATTTTTCCTGGGGAAGTTGCACTCTATCTAGCTCAGCTGTAATTAAAAACCTCTTCTGACCAGACAATTGTGTCAATTCAGCTTATGCACATATATGTATCTCAGCCTGCACTGGTTTTATTCAAGGTAGAGGTCTCCAACAACACAGCCTTTCAAACATCTCCATTTTTATCATATCTAAAGATACTTCTTCTATTAATTAATTCTTGGATGTGTCACTGGGCTCATATTTTGTACAGGTCTCCCACTGTTCTGTTCAACATCTGCAAAATCCAAAACACTTTCTCATCAAAGGAGACACTGACAAGCTAACATTTTTACTTCAAACTATCCACTTTAATGGAAAAAAGACACAAGTATGAAGTACTCAACCTTCAAGTCATCCTTCCTAACATGCATCTCCAAACCTGACAATGAACAAACCATCCTGTCCTCCATTTGCAGCCTACGGATCCAAGTCAAATGAATTCTTGAGGAAAATGAAAAGATGCAACTGGTTCTGTATCTAATTAACACGGGCCTTGCATTTCACCCCACTCATAGCATCAAAGCTGTTGCTCAGTTCCTAAAATATTCTGTAAAGGCTCCCAAAAGGCATTTTGACTAGTTAAATTTCAGCGTTTGCAAGGATTTTTATTACTCTGTTAATTCTGGAGATTAATAAGAATTAAAAATGGTGTCCTTTAAAAATTAAATTGTAACAGATGCTACATTAAATCTAAAGGAAAGTAACAATTGCCAACAAGCTGTTCTTTCAGGGAGTTAAAATTTCTTCCTTAATTATAATTCTGAACATGTTCTTTATGTTTTGGGAGATTTCTTGGATTTACAGCAAATGCATATGCCCTCCCTATCGGAACAATTTTGTTTTCACCCTAATTTCTGTTAATCTTTGAATAAAGCTATTAATTTTTTTCTAATTAATAGGTCTTTTAAATTCAGCTGACAGCTAACAGAGTAATGGAATATTCAGCATTATGTCCTGAACTAAACCATATTAGGGTAGAAATTAACGATGTTAAGAAGGCTGTGAGATAAAAATACTTTGTACAGAACATGCAGCAAGGCTGCTGAAATGAATGTCCCAAAGCCTCTCACATAAAAATGCCTTTTTTTTTTTTTTTTTTCCATAAATTTGAAATATATCCCATCCCTTCTATGTCTACAGGACCAATGACAAGTTCTAGTTTAGCATGCAGTTAATGTCAATGGAATAACTGATGCAGGAATACTGAAATAGATGATGTGTAAAATGGCAGGCTGCATAGTTGTCTGGAGTGAGCTCAAGCATTTCTGCAGTGAAAAATAGTCCTGTTTTATAATCCTATCACGTCTCCTTGCTGCTGTGTAGCAAGCAAATTTCATTTAGAGATGATCCCAAGATGCAGCTGATTTACTAGGGGGATTCTGAAAGGCAGAAGGTTAAAGCCTTCTTGCCCCAACTAAACAGCACCTGGGAGAGGTATTAAAGGGTCTACACTAATTTTGGGAGTATCATTCAAATTACATGATTATAATAAATGTATGGCACATAGAGGTGAATCTTTGCCATTGAGCAGCAGCAGAAGAGAACCTGATTAAAAAACAAACATTCCTTTTGAATATTCTGCTTTTCTTTTTGAAATATAAAGAATTATGTGATGGAAGTAGGGGAAACAGAAAGGAGTTTTTAAAATCATGATGCAATTAATTACTGCTTCTGTGAAACATGCAAGAACCATTCTATTTGGATGGCATTTCTCATAAAATGAGTTGTAGATTACTGGAGCAATTAGAAACTAATTGCTATAAGATTCCCTCAAGAGATATACAATAAGAGGAATTGGAGATGGACAGAGACTTAAAAGCAGAACTGTAATCTGCTTCTTTCCCAATCTCTAAGAAATAGCAAGTTCCACTGCTATGTGTGCAGAGGTGACTATATGAGCTCACAGATCAGCTAGTTGCAGATGGTTGTACACATTTACATTTCCTTTGTGCACTGTCTCCAGGATTGCTTTTCTTATTTGAACCACAGAAATAACACACCTGGATTTTTTCCCCCTTTCTCCGTTGCTGTATTAATTAATCAGCTCTTCACCTATCCTTCACTCTCCATCTCTTCCCCAGACCTCACCCCTCTAGACTCACTATGTCATTTCCATGATAAATGGATCCTTTCTGCTGGTGTGAAGAACATGAGCCAGGCATCTGCCCATGCAGAGCTTCTCTCTGCTGCTGCTGACACTAACAGGAACTGGACTGAGCTATTGTCATGGTATAACCCCAGCCAACAACTAAGCACCACGCAGCCGCTCGCTCACTCCCCCAAGTGCAATTTGAGAGAGAACTGGAAACGTGTAAGTGAGAAAACTCATGGGTTGAGATAGAGACAGTTTAATAGGTAGAGCAAAAGCTGCGCACAAGGAAAGCAACACAAGGGATTCATTCCCTCCTTCCCATCAGCAGGCAGGTGTTCAGCCATCCCCAGGACAGCAGGGCTCCATCACGCGTAACGGTGACTTGGGATTACAAACGCCATCACTCCAAATGCCCTCCCTTTCCTCCTTCTTCCCCCAGCTTTATGTGCTGAGCATGATGTGACATGGTCTGGAACATCCCCTTGGTGAGTCGGGGTCAGCTGTCCCAGTTGTGTCCCCCTCCTTGTACAGCCCCAGCCTCCTCGCTGGTGGGGTGGGGTGAGGAGCAGAAAAGGCCTCAACTCTGTGTAAGCCCAGCTCAGCAATAATGAAAACATCCCTGTGTTATCAACACTGTTACAGCACAAATCCAAACCACAGCCCCACAGCAGCTACTGGGAAGAGGGTTAACTCTATCCCAGCCCAAACCAGCACAGCTATTCATTCTCAACAGCACTCTGGAGCAAGACAATAATGAGCACAGATAGCACCTTGCAACAGTCTTCACCTTTCCAGGAGCAGACACTGTAGATTCTTTTCTCCCCCG
>NW_010322547.1:47669-52598 GCF_000700745.2 Antrostomus carolinensis
CCTGCTGATCCTCACTTCTGCAGAAAAGAAAGTATTGCTTGTTCCTTGCTTTGAGTCAGCTTCTGATCTCACCGATGCACCCAACAACCCTGGGTCAAAGCACCAGTTCTGAGTCCTTATTGTGTCTATGGAGATCGGTAACTTTGCAACTACAGTACAAAGAAGAGGATGCCAAATAATGATGCAGGAATGATGCACTTTATTAGGTTCAGCAAAGCTGATACCTTAATGTCAGCTAAAAGATGCAGGAGTTCTGTTTGTTTGTTTGTTGGGTTTGGTTTGTTTTTTGTTAATTTTGCTGCAGATACCAAGAAAGAAGCAAGGCTTGCTGTCTGTTCAAGTGGAAATACTGCTCCTGCGTAAACTCCTGTGTAGACACTGCACAAAGGCTGAAGTTATGAAAAGAAATGTAAACAACAGGGCCAAAGCTGTATTGGCATGCAAGCCTCTTGGTACAACCTGCTGAAGTTAAAAGAATTATACAAAGCATCAATCTGACTTTAATCCCTGATTATACTAACAGCATCTCTAAAATTTTGAAATTTTTTTCCCCCTCAAATGTTTTACAGCTTCCCTTTGCTCCTTTTATCTCAGATCATATTTGACAGGTAATCCAGCAATATCAGCCTCTCCTATGGAGATCTCTGTACCCACAGTGGTATGCTTTCACTTTGCTCCAGCACTCTAATAAACATCCACTGCAGGCTGAGCTTTTTTAAGAAACATTTAATGTCTGCAATTCCAGTTGGGTTCAATAAGAGCTACAGAAACACAGCAGCTCTGAAGCATGGGACAGCAGGAGGAAGTGGAGAGAGGTAATTGTAACAAGACCAGTGCTATATTTTCCTTGGTGTCTCTGAAGAAATACTGTTAGTCCAGAATATGGGTTTCCATAGCGAAAGTGGTGCAAGAGTTCACAAAAATGTCACTGTACTAAATCAACTGCCCTTTTCTTTCCCTTATTTTTCCCTCTGTACCAAAAGGCAGTAAAGCATCTGTGACCAAATAAGGCAACACATGTACATCCTTTAAAAAAAAAATTAAAAATCCTATCCTGACAATTAACATGCTGGTGCAGCCAATTCTTGGAACATCAAATGTACTATGATACTTGCACACTAGAATGGTTTAACAAGCATTTTGCTTTTGCTGTGCTGTCTTGAACTCAAACATGCTCAAGTAATTTTAAAAACTTGACACTGTTTTTCCTTTGTCGTCCAGGCTAAATATGTTGTTTCTCTCCTCAAGAGAATACATAACCCACACCATTGTATTGGTTTTGTTCCAAGGCAGCTTTCTTGAATAAAAGAAGAAACTAGCTCTGGCTGCCTAGAAGCAAATTAGCCTTAGATAATGAATTGTATAGTTTTCCCTGCAACTGCTTTTCACTTTTTGTAACACCTAAGCAAGTATTAAATTCTCTTTCCCAAGCTGACTTATTTGTAAAAAGTTTTACTGAAAAGTGTACTAACCATTTTCCCCAGTTATCTGATCTGGTTCTGTAGATCCAGGCACTGTCCTTCCAGTATGTTGCATTAAGTCACAGTTTTTATTTGGTTGAGTTCTGACCATGGAAATAACTGTTTTGGCACACACAACGTGTTTTGGGCGAGGCTCTTGCCGAACACAGGACCGTGCTGCTCTGCCAGCTAGGGGTTACTGGGAGAGCAGTGGGCAGCTCTGCAACGCAGAACTTCCTGGTCGTTGTATGCAAACCAAACTCTTCTGGTTGCTGCTAGTTTAGTGAGATGCTTTTTTGCATCCAAACTTCCTTCACTGGAAACAAACCCAGCCTGTATCAGTATACAATTATTTAAGAATTATACAGTATACAACTGTTTTGGTGGAAATGTGAGCCGGCAATGTGCACTCACAGCCCAGGGGCCAATAACCGTGTCCTGGGCTGCAGCCAGAGCAGCGTGGGCAGCAGGTCGAGGGAGGGGATTCTGCCCCTCTGCTCCGCTCTCGTAAGGCCCCACCTGGAGTACTGTGTCCAGTTCTGGAGCCCCCAACACAAGAAAGACATGGACCAGAACGAGTCCAGAGGAGGCCACGAGGATGATGCAAGGGCTGGAGCAGCTCTGCTGTGAGGACAGGCTGAGAGAGTTGGGGCTGTTCAGCCTGGAGAAGAGAAGGCTCCAGGCAGATCTTATAGCAGCCTCCCAGTACCTGAAGGGGCTCCAGGAAGGCTGGAGGGACTTTTACAAAGGCAGGGAGTGACAGAACAAGGGGAAATGGCTCTAAACTGGAAGAGGGAAGGTTTAGATGAGATATTAGGAAGAAATTCTTTACTCTGAGGGTGGTCAGACCCCAGGTTTCCCAGAGAAGCTGTGGCTGCTCCTCCCTGGAAGTGTTGAAGGCCAGGCTGGATGAGGCTTTGAGCAACGTGGTCTAGTGGAAGGTGTCCCTGCTGCTGGCAGGGGGGTTGGAACTGGGTGATCTTTAAGGTCCCTTCCAACCCAAACCATTCTATAAATTACTACCAGGTGGTCATATAACTAAGCATTACATCACATAAGAGATTGACTCATAAGAAAAAGTGGATTTTTATGTTATTCTAGATGTAAAATTTACATCTAGGCTACTAGATGTAAAATTTAGGCCAGTGGTTGGCAGATAAAGTTTCCAGTCTCTTCCTGAACAGATTTTTCTTCTCCTCAGGATGTAACTAGAAATCTGTGAAGTCTTGTCTTACAGCTTGAACCTGTTTTTGTAATCCTCTTTAAGGTGCCCAGCTCACCCATATTGAATTAAAAATAAAGCATCAATATTGTAAGCCTTTCCACTGTGCTCCAGTGGTACAATTTGATTCTGCCTTAAATGGACACATCTGAAAAGACTCTAGGGGTTCTTATTCAGCCCTTCGCATCTCCTCTAATACTGATGAGGGATGCCTCACCCACTGTATCACCAGAATTTCATCTTCAGACCTGGTTAGTACTACACCCAATGAGACACACAAGCAGGTTTGAGCCCTAGATATGCATTAATGGTGCTCTAATAACTGTATGTTGTACAGAATTTAAACAGTGTGACATATGTCTTTTAAATGACTAAGACAAAGATGCAAAGAGCAGTAGCATTACATATTGTGGTGCCTGGAGTACAGTAGTAAGACACTTGAAAAATAATGCCATTCAATATATTATTTCCTTGTACTAGATTTAATTGTGCATGTGCTCATGGAACTTGGCCCTTTTTTTAAGCAGGTAGCATCATACCAACACACAAGAAAAGGCATCCTATTTCAATTGTGTATGTATTCATTTCATTGTCATTTCCCACTCATGGTTATAGCCGCTAATAAGATGACCACTGCTCTCTTGTTTGTACACACAGAGCAGCTTGTCATTTGGGGGTTAATGAATGACAGTGAGTGGAAGCATGAAAATAAAATTAGCAATGCCCAGAGCAACCCACTTTATCAAACTCACCAGTTTATAGGATTAGCAATGGATTCTGTGCAAATCTCTGCTATGGGTATTATGAGCAAGATTTATGCCAATTAGCAGTAACAGTGCAGATTATTTGGGAAAAGCATTGACAACAGCTAAAAGCTCCTTCTACTTTTAAACTATGTTGTTAGGACATCCATTTCAAGCATTCACATCCACTTATAAGACTATTTTTACTCATCTTTAAAGTGCTATTTAATTTCTTACATGCATTCATGGCATTGTTTCCTGAGGCTGAGTGAAGAAGACTAAAACATTCCTTTTCTAAGGTAAGTCTTGCAGTAGCTACTCTTTGGATTCAGGTGAGGTGGCTCTCAGCAGAATTCAACATGCATTACATTCTTCAGTCCTCTACAGCAGATGTGATTCTGATCACACAGCTCAGTGGGAAAATTCCCCATTGACTTCAACCTGCATTGGATCAGGCCCTAAATCCCCTTAGTAATCAAGAGACCTGAAGGAAAGAATCACAGTAATCTACTGGTAGACGCCACTTGACCATTGCAAGACTTTGGCCTGTCCCCACCAGAGGAACACTGCTGACAGCTTATAGCTCCAGGATGCTGCAACATGCAGTTCTCTGGGCATCAGGGCAGCAAAGTCCATATATATATATTTCATTGATAATCTGATTAGAAAATGACAACTTTATGGAAGGTAGACTTTTCCCACATACTCCCATGCCTACAAGACAAGGACAAGGCTGAAGCCAGTGCTGTTATAGACTAAAACACCCCTTGGAAAATCAAGTCTGATCCATCTTTTGTGGGGAGAACCATTTGCTTTGCTTCTCTACAACAAAGTTCTAATAAATTACAGCACTTCTAAGAGAGTATCCTCTCATATCCACACAACAGTTTATTCGGAGCCATGGGGAAGGTGTGAGCTGGTACCACTCTGCAGCACCTCTCCAGTGGCAAGGGGGGTGAGTTTGGTCTAATTCCACACATGCACGTGTTACAGATACACTAATAGATGCCCTCTGCCTGTGCTCTAAAGCAGCTGATAATATCTTACCTGGTTTATCCTGAAGAAAAGCTGGTTAATATAACTAGTTATTTACAACTCTGGTAATTACATTGAAGCAATTTGTGTGCGGACATAATTATGTTCCTAATGAAGATTAGCTTAAGTGCTTTTAATTAGAATTTCCACAGCCTTCAGCTATTGTGCAGACAGTATTCTGACATTTATGCCTCACCAGAAATGAGAGTTTTACTTTGCTGTGTCAAAGCTGACCATAATGATTTGCTGGATATTTGAAGTCAGATGCTGCTGACACTGCGAAAGGTTTCAGTGCTGTAAAGCACAGTGTGGATGGATTAGAGATTGAACTTTTGTCAATCACTTCCAAGAGCCATTTGCTCCAATTTCTCTGATAACATTCCATCTGCCTTCCTGATTGCAAGTACTTCTACCTGTCTGCTTCAACTTTCTCCAAAAGCAGAGAGAATGTTGCTTTCTATTTCAGCAG
>NW_010322547.1:52608-57478 GCF_000700745.2 Antrostomus carolinensis
TCAGCAGGAGCATGCAGAGGCCTGCAGATCTGTGTAATTTGCCCAAACCCTTTCTTCTCAATGTTAAATCCGAAGAAAAACAACTATGGGAGCCCAGCTTACACATCAGATCCAAATTTGAAAAATTAATTCCAAAGGATCCTTAGAGGCAGCATCTTCCTTATTCAGAAAATCTTGGCATGTAAACTCCACCTACCAGCATTCAAAAGGAATGAGTGATCAAAGCCAGATTACAAATTCATTAGTAATTAATCTGTCTGGAAAATCTTCCCTGATGCTTTGCAGGAATATGATAGTAATATGATTAATGGTAACAGTTACAATAGGATTATGGCCAAAACCATAAACAGCTACTGAGACACATGACCACGGGAGCTTTGGAGTTTCATTCCCAAAGAGATCTTGTTTGGTGGGATGTATTCAGAGCTCTGTGTCCTCTGAGTCACTACAGCCACTGTGCCAGAGACCCCTGCAAGCCTTAACATCAAGCTGAAGTGTTAGTAATAAAAGACCTTAGTATGGAGTTGCATTGCACTCCCAGAATTACAGTGTCTTGCAGGATACTAAGTTATTGCCACTGTTATGCCTTGTGCAACTTTAATGCCTTTGGTAAAACTGAAGATGACGTAAGTCAGCGTAGAACTAGATCCAGAGCTGCTCCTTTTGGAGTCTGCCTCGTTCTTTTACAGTGGTCTCTCAATGTGTCAGGATTGGAATGAGTTACAGAAAATATTTCCTCTCTCCTCCCTTCTTTCTGTAATAGAGTCTCATAGAAAAGACTATCGCTGTGTGCACACATGCAACATACTTCACTTCCAGGCTGGACATCCCCGTGGCTGGAAGCCACTTTGTCCGTCCCCAGGAGGCTGTGACAGCTCCCTGCACACCCTCCTTCTGAAGGGGAAATCAAAGGGTGCTAAAATTCCCCCCTAACGCATAGTCTCAACATAGAGGAAGAGTGTTTTGTGCAGTAAGACACACCATGGAAGCTCTCCAACATCTGCACTGGGCTAACATGCAATGGGGCTTCTCCATAAGCCAGACAAAGTTAGAGTCTGCCAGATTTCTTTCAGCTGAGAATCACGCTTATCCCACTTAGTATTCATTCCAATACATATTTCATCATGTTAATGCATATTTTATTGCACTCTTTGTACCAATTCCTCTAGCATTTTGCTTTTGCAATGGTACCTAATAACCCACGATTGCATATAGCCCCGTGTGCATGTTTGTGACTCGTGCGATCCCTTCCTGTCCCTAGGAGGGACTGATCTCTCCAGACTCCTTCCTATGTACTGCTTCCAGTTTAGTTCTCTCTTCTTGAGTTTCTCAGCCCATGTGTTCTCCATTATAAAAAGAGTGACTCCATACCACACATCTTCACAGCTCCACTCAAGGCATTCCTACAAACTTACACTGTTCAGCTTTTCTAGATATTAAATCTATGGCCACTCCATCCATATAAACCAGGTCTTGTAACTTTTACTCCCACCCACAGTCCTCATGGTTGGAATAAGGTTTATTCATAGAAATGCAGATTATTATTCAGTAAAATATTAAGAAAAATGCATATTTGCACAAAAGGATAAACCAAAGCTCACCGTCAGTCGTTTTCTGAGCTGCTATTTCTGACGTAAGAGACTGGCTCATGGGTTGGCCATTGCTGAAAGTGCACCACACTGAAAAACTAGGCAATGGAAACCATGAACATTTGTGAAGTACATTATTTCCAACGTGTTATTTGACCCACCAAAGAAGTCTCCTAGCATTTGAGAGCTCTGCAAGAAGAATATATAACATAGTCTGATAACTGAGCTGTCTCATTCCACAGTCCAAGCTAATCCTACAAAGAGCTACCTGAAAATACATAAAAGTGCATGTCTGCAGAGCTGTACATGTATATGTGTGTTTATACACGTACATACATGTACTCAAAGATCATTTCACATCTTGAAAGAACATACAGTGTAATATTTTTCAATCACAGAGGGAATTATGAAATGGCTTCACCATCAGCTCTTCAAGGACAAGAGGTTAAAGAAGCTATTTAAGTTGCTGTGCTGTCAAATTAGTCCCTATAAGGAACTTCAGTATCTACAGAAATCACTAGTGGCTTTAATGACTCATGTTAGGATTTAAAGCATTTGAAATGAGCTCCATGAATGTATCAAAGTAATTAAAACCAGCATACTTGCAGAGTTATGTTTTTTTAATCAAATTCCATTTATCTTTTTGCATTCAAATTTAGCACATGAATTTTAGCCGGTTTCCCTAAGAGAAACCTAATATACAAATTTCATATGTATTTATTTTTAGCAGTACAAAATGTATCCTCTTCCCAACACACTTCAGGGCAGATTTACATAAACTAATTAAAAACCCGCACACGTAGCACTTATATATACGTGCTTCTATGTAAGGGCAAAGTTACCATCTTTGTGGTCACCCAAGCACGCCCAGGGAAACATGAGAGAGAACAGCACTACTGACATTGATTCAGACATGACTGGACCACTGGGGAAGGCAGCTTCCAAACGTGAGGACCCTTGATGTAAAGTTATCATGAGGTGTCAGATCTAGGAAGCATTGAGGGCACCTGGCTGATGGAACGCATGACCCAAGCTATCCGTAGTTTGGCAACCCCAAGCTGATACCCTGAATTTGCACTCCGTATGCAGCAGGGGTGAGGCAGGGGGAGAAGAAAGACAAAAAGGAAAAAATAAGGTGTGCAATAGTGCTGCTGCTCATGCTAACAAGTGATGGCCTTGCTCTTCTTTTTTTTTCCCCTCTTGATGTTCCCTAAGCAGAACACAAGGCAACAAAGACCAAATTCACAGGTGACAAAGGGATGGATTAGCGTACTGAGACCCAGTTCACCATAAGCAGATGGCCACAGAAGTCCCTTGAGCCTGCACTTCATGGACACTGAACCTCTTGGGCCAGGCATGGAACAAAGCCTGTCCTGCTGTGACAAGCGAACACCAAGGACAGGTCATGATCCCTTCTGCGACTCTGCTACAGACCAGGATCTTGTCTGGATGGCCTTCAGCCAGTTTGCTTTTTGGCCAGCAAAGCGCAGATATTAAACTGACTGAATTTAGCTAAAATAAAGCATTTCACTCTCTCACTGAAGGTTTGTTCCCCACCATCCACTGCCACAACCTAATCTACACAGCACTGAGGAGGACTGACACAAACAGAGTTCCAGAGATGTATTGTGAAGATGCAAAGACGAAGACACTGAGCAGCGGTGTCCTCTCCCCACGCCTCGCAGGCGAGCGGGCAGTGCCTCAGTGAGCCCCAGCCTGGGGCAGGGGAAGGCAGACATCCAGCCATGCCCGCTGCCTGCAGACCGACCAGGAGGGTCAGGATATTCCCTGTGCATCCAGTGCTCCCAGTAACAGGTAAAGCCATTGATCTCATCAGTAAAAAAGCTTGAAAGGCATCTTCTAGTATTCTTAACAGCAAGCTTCGATGTTTGCAAAGGATGCACTACTGACTCCATTTTAGCTAATTCCCTCCTCCTTTCTCCTGCTTTTTCAAATCATTATGTTCCCTGTGACAGACTAAGGATGTAGGGAAGAGGCTCTCCTGCTGAGCCACACTTGGGGCAAGTAATGACCCCAAGCCTTAGGTTACCAGCCTGTTTGCTGCCCCTTTTTTTCATCCTGTATTGCTCTCCATGCATGCCTCTCCCACAAGGAATTCTTTGTTCATTTTGAGGCTGTGAAAAAAATCAAGTTATTTCAGCTGTTCACACCTACAGACCCATTTCCACCTCACAGTTCTCCAGGGATAAGTGAAGATTAATTGAGTTCTCCCCCAAAGTTCTTACTTTGATAAATGAAGTTTGCCTACATGCTTTGTCCAGGAAGGGCAATTCTGAACAGGTATGGAGCGCACATGGTGTAGCAGTTAAGCACAATGCAGTTGGGAGTTTAGTTTAATTGACAAGGAAAAATAGAAATAAACCTTCTAAGTACTGTGGGGAACAAGACTCCACTAGTGAGGAAAGTGAGAGAGGTGTGGAAAAGGATCACTCAACTGGGGAGGGGAGTAAGGGAATGCTGATGTCATCTCTTAGCTGTCATACCTCCTGAGGCACCTCAATAAGCCAGGCCGATGGAGGGTGTAAGGCAAAGAGATCCATAAGGGAAGGCCACTTGGCCATTTTGAAGATCAGTGTGAGCATGTCCTGCCCATAAAATGAGGACAATAACACGTGCTTCTTTTGTCATGTGTCTGAGTTGCACTGGTAACATGCTTCCTGAGAATGCAGCACCTACCCCATCCAACACCAACATCTCTTTGATGCTATTCTCCAAATGTTCTTGATTTCCCTGGATTTTGGTCTCACTCACCCTTGAATAACTTAACCAAGCATGAGGTGCCTAAAGTATTCTTACACTTGACTAATTGCTTATTTTGGAAGGTTCTCTTTTTTCCCCAAAAATTAAAAGGTACATTTAGCCAAAGTAATCCTATTTTGTCACAGCATAAATCTATTTATTCAAATTACCACCCAGTTTTTGAGGGCTGGAAAACTTTGATTTGGACTGAATCACAAGTACTTCTCCATTTCATCAATATTTCCTGAACTTCTCACTCTAAATTCTTGCAGCAGAGAGCCTGTCTTTCTCTGTCAGTGTCCCTACATTAAAATTTTTCATCTTTTATGCTGCCTGCTGGAACAATCTGAAAAAGGAACCCAGAATAACCACAGTAATCACAACAATTCTAAACTTTGAACTTAAATTCATCCATTTGGCACCTGTGATTACTGAATTTGAGCCCAGTTTGACAACACCCTTATTTTGACGCAGATTTGCCACCGCATTTCTTTTGCCATCTGCCAGTTCAATTACAAACA
>NW_010322547.1:57509-64147 GCF_000700745.2 Antrostomus carolinensis
ACTTCCCTCCTGCAGACTACAAGGAAACGACTTGGCTCCTTTTCCACTGCTTTCTTTTTATTCCATTACATCAAGAAAATAAACAAGACTAATTTGCATTAAGTTAGTATATCATTTACAAACCACCCCCCATCCTCTTTCTTTCTTCTAGGCAGATAGCAGAAAAACCCAACCCAAACCCATCACTGGTAACTTGAATAATTAAATATCCACATACTTTCTTATTCTAGGGAAGAAAGAAATGGATAGAAAGCAAAAGGAGTTATTATAACATGTTCCCATAAGGCAAATATTGGTTACCTTCTATAACTGAATTACATTGCTGGTGTTCAAGGGCTAAATCCTGTTTGAGCTTACTTCTCAGTCTACCAATTTTATATAAATGCTGGAGTAAGAATCTGGCCAAATACACTAAAGCAGGTGAATAAAGCACTGGATATTTGCCTCCTACAGACTTTTTTTTTGTAACTTCCGATCCGGTGTCTTTGTTAAGATTCAACCCGTGATAATTCTTAGAGCAGCACAGATCCATAGACACCAATTCCAAGGAAAAAAGCACTCCTTACTTTCCTTACTCCTCAGGGAGCAAACCCCTGGCACAGCAAGTGCAGGGTACTTCACAGAAGTCCCTTCAGACTTGAGGTCAGCTCTAGCAAGCAAATACAGGTGACCTATTTGATAAGGCTGAAATAATAATCAAACTGGATACCTCTTATAACCAAGCAAACCAACTTCTGAACCTTACTAATACCCCACCAGTGCAAAACAACCAGATAAATTTCCCTGGTTTAGCTCACATGCATTGGTCACACTGGATTTAGACCACCTGAGGATTTGGCCACCTACAACAATTTTCTAAAGCCCCTTTGCCCCCATGAGATGTGTTTCTAAACAGCTAACAAGAAGTCACATAAGTATTTAAATTTGCAAGAAGGAAGCAACATATCCCCCAAGCACCCTTTCACTACCTGTGCTGATATGTTTTACTTATAATTTATACATGACTTCTTTACTTATATATGACTTCTCTGCCTGCTGCGGCATGCAAAAATTTATCCTTCCTTACTGGTCTCCCTCCACAGCCGCATGTGGAAGCTGTTGTTCATCACCTATCAGCCAGCCATACTAATATGAACTGATGGAGCCTTTTGGCAATGGCCCCACCTGTAGTGCTGTGTCCAGTTCTGGAGCCCCCAACACAAGAAAGACATGGCCCAGAACGAGTCCAGAGGAGGCCACGAGGATGATGCAAGGGCTGGAGCAGCTCTGCTGTGAGGACAGGCTGAGAGAGTTGGGGCTGTTCAGCCTGGAGAAGAGAAGGCTCCAGGCAGATCTTATAGCGGCCCCCCAGTACCTGAAGGGGCTCCAGGAAGGCTGGGGAGGGAAAAGGCAGGGAGTGACAGAACAAGGGGAAATGGCTCTAAACTGGAAGAGGGGAGGTTTAGATGAGATATTAGGAAGAAATTCTTTACTCTGAGGGTGGTCAGACACTGGCCCAGGTTTCCCAGAGAAGCTGTGGCTGCTCCTCCCTGGAAGTGTTGAAGGCCAGGTTGGATGAGGCTTTGGGCAACCTGGTCTAGTGGAAGGTGTCCCTGCTGCTGGCAGGGGGGTTGGAACTGGGTGATCTTTAAGGTCCCTTCCAACCCAAACCAGTCTGGGATTCTATGAAATGGTTGAGCTGATAAAGTCCGGTTCTGTTTACCAGATTCTCTGGTGAGATTTGGACATTCTGGTATTGCCTCACTGGTCCAGTCTGTTTACTACATTTCTGTAAACACTCTGTAAATTACTGAGCCAAAGCAAAATCTTTAAAGCTACTCCTCTGATCCCCCACTGGTGTAAAGGGGCTGGATCCTGGGCTAGGAAAAGCTTTGAACAGCAGAAGCTTGGATAGCTAACAGTCCCTCTCTGACATGTGCAAACAGCACAAACAAAATAAAAATAATTAGGAAAGCACCTCTGAGGAAAAATTTCCTTCTAAGGCGAACAGGAAAAGTGGTTTCTTGGAGCTCCTTCCTTTCCTGTTAAATGCAGCTCATCTGCCACAGCCCAAGCAGCTCAGCTTTTCCACTGAGCTGAAGCAACTGCTTAAACAAAGGATTTGGGAGCTTGGTTGCATGACTGCTGCTGGCTCTGGCAGGCTGCTGAGGAGGAGGAGGAGGAGGATGTGTGATTTCCATATCAACAGAGATGCTGAATGGTCAGTACCAGGCAGGCTGACTGCACTCAACTCCCCTTCTGCTGAGGGAAGTATGCTACAAGGATGCAGTTGCTTAGAAATTATTTTGACCTGCTCAGGTCAGATAAATTAGGAGAGATTTTTTTCTTCTGCTTTCCTCTGCAGCAATGAAGAGAACAAACACCAAACCTCCTGCTTGGAGCTGCCTCAGATGTTGGGTGTTATTTGGCAGGGAGAAAATAGTAAAGATTGTTTCACAAGGTGGTAAATTTGCTGCCTAAGTGGATAAAATGGCAGATTTACCCTAAGAGGAAATGGGGTAATTGCTGAGACTGGTAGAACAATGCTCCTGTTAACAATATGTTCAAAATCATCGGAACACCCTTTCCAAATCCATTTTTAAACTGTCAGCACTTAGGCAAGGGATAGAAGTAACACTGTCAGGAAGGACAAGGGCAAGCAATAAGAACAACATTACTTTGATTTTAAAAGCTGTTTTAGGAACAGATTATCAGCTAGTGTAAATCAATAAATCTGCACTGTTTTTAACAGAGCTTTCCAGCTTATATCAGTTCTTATTCTGTAAATAGCACCTCAGACCTTCCCATTTACAGCATCTCACGTTGCTTTGGGGATATTCTATTTTTAAGAAGGATAGATTTTTCTAACCAGTTTCTTGCAAACATAACCCAAAATGTGTCAGCCAGGCAACTCCCATACCAGCCCTGTTAATGGATTTCTGCAAATTCAAGACCAGCATGCATTGTGCTTTGGGAATATGTTTGTTTGGAGTGCTGTCAGAAATAGCATCTCTACCACTGTGCCAGCTCAGGAAGAATTACATGGGTGCTACCCACAAGTAATTCTTTTACAGCTCTCCACTGAAAGTTCAGCATCTTCCTCTTAACCATCCAGCTGAAAGGAGAAACTAGGATAGAAACCTGGAGTATCATGCCTAGTTGTTGCAAATCCATTTAACTGGTAATTGATGGTAGCTGCAGATGCAGCCTCCTGTGTCTCACATGAATTCTAGCTCTCTTAGCAGCACAGAAATAGCTAACCTTCTCAGGAAGGAGTTCAAATATTGAGGCATGGTGCCCAAATGACAGCAGTCAGCGCCAATGTGACCTGACATCAACGCTAGTGATGTGCAAGGACCAGGGGGATCCAGCACCCGCAGATCAGCAGGAGACAGCTGAAGCGGACGAGAGAATGGTGAGGGCAAGGTGAAGATCTGCTCTGCACCAACTGGCAGGTGCCAGGAGAGATGCAGTCTGGATCCCTGAGATATTTGAATATGTGCTGCCCCAGGGATCCCAGAGGCACGGCACCTGCCTCAGGTGTAACGCCCTTGGGAGCTGCTGTCAGTGCACATACCACTATCGATCCCCGAGTCAGGATGGTGCCTGAAACCGCTTTATACTGAGAGTAAGGCCCATGGGCATACGCTGAGAATCTATCTCACCACCCCCACTCCCCTTTACTCTTACTACTGCAGTGTAGCCTGATGGAAACAATAAAAGCTCTGCAGCTATTTACATTTATTGTGTTCATTTTCCCCATTTCTGTCCAGAGAAGCAGTGCAAGGCCATACCGAGCAGCTGCTGCAGTTTGATCTGCACTAGTGCACTCACAAGCACACACATGCCGTTGTGCGTTATCGGCACGTCTCCTTTATATTGGTCAGCACTTACAGCTGGTGTAACTTTCCATGGGACAGGCAAGGTAGGCAGCTTTATCCTGGCTGTAGCAGACTGCAGCTATTCACTCTGTGAGTTCCTTACGAAAGCCTGGCCGCTGGCTGAATTAAGACACCACACGTGTGAACAAAGGAGCTGTTACAGCTGCAGAAACAGGGACATTCCCAGTCTGGGGCCAAGCTCTCAGTCTGCAGCGTGTCACGGAGCTTGGTCTCTCCCTAAGCGTACAGGCACGACAGGGTATTTTCTCTCTTGCAGATACCATTTAAAATCTGGTACAATGACACAGGGAAAAGACAACAGCCATATACTTTTCTGCAGTCAACAAGAGATGCTATTTTTATGTGAGAACAAGCAGAAAGTGCTGAGACATTACAGAGCAACACAGAAGAACACTGGTGAAGTCCTCAGTGGGGAGTCAGAGCTGGAAAGGCAGAGAGAGAGCAAACGTTGCTCCTCTCCCTCTCCCTCCATGTGCTGGCTGACAAGGCAGGTTGGACACAGAACTGAAGCTCACTTCAAGACATGATCCAGTGAGGCTGGAAGAAACCTCTGGGTTTCGTCATTTCTGCCTAAACTGCAACGAGATACTTTTTCTTTCCTTACATTTTTAATAATAAATTATTCAAACTCTTGTCCATATGTATGTGGTAGAGGTATAAAATAGTGAGTGTGGAGATAAACATATTCTGCTTAGGCACCTTTAGTACAAGAAAATGCTGATGCAGGGTATCAAAACCAGGAAACAGCAAAATTACTTTAGTCAGGCTGCAAAAATGACATGCAATTATCAAAACCATTAGAAAAACCCAGAAAAGGCTGCATTTGCAGGGCATCCACACAGAGACTTGACTATTGCCACAGCTTCCTCTAGATTTCTCAGGGGTTCCTCAGTGTCACAAACTGAATCCAGCCAGGACAGGGACATCTGCATGAGAGGACAGCCCTTCTGTGGGGCCAAATGCACACAGGTCACTAACTCCATGCTAGAGATAAGTAAAAAAGTTTAAAAAAAGTAGCTCTTGGGGACACTGTGACCTCTCCTGTTACAGATGGGTTTATTCAAAATGACAGCAGTATTTAAATAACTGGGTAACAGTTTCCCCTTCAAAACTGCATTTCTTGCTACATCAGACATTGCTGACTCTTAAATTATAGTTTGTCATAAAGTAGATTTTCCAGTCCTTGCTCCACAGGAGCTAGCTGGGACAGTGATATCATTCCTAAGGAAAAGCCACAGAAGCTTAAGTGAGCTACAGTCAAATTTGATTAAAAACAACACAAGTACTAAGAGTTAGAAAGAACAAAACTTTCCACAGCCAGCTGGCCGGGGGGCAGGGGGGGAAGAAATAAAAGAGGAAAAAAGAAAAGGAAAAGAAAAAGAAAAAGAAAAAAAAAGAGGTTTAGTTTGTGCAGACTCTCTTGTGCAGGAGCGGATTTGACTCTGTACGCTGGCATTTTGGATGCAAATGCACAAAGAGTGGCACTAGGGGAAAGGACTCTGCAGAGAATAGATATAAAAGCCTGACTGTTGAAGAGCCTCACTCGTGCACTGGTAAGAAGCAAGTCCAAACTGAAGCATCTAGTAACAACAGGGCAAACAAAGAGCAGCCAAGAGGGACTGGAGCTGCAACAAGAGAGCAGGGCATGGAATAACAAGCTTCTGCAGTGAGAAATAAACTAAAACAAAAGGCTGGTTTGGGAAAGCTTTGGCAGTGGAAATAACAGGATGCATATACACAGATTTCTTCCAAATGGCCAGCTAACCACTGCTGCTTGTAAAGCTGTGCACACATTGTGTTGTGTGTTAGTGGTTAATCCGCACCCTGCCACTGCGTGCATGAAGAGGCACCCAACAGACAGACTGGGGGAATGATGCTTCATAACAGCACATTCAGTTGTGGGATTTGCACCCACAGTTATCTCCACAATGAGAAGCACAAGAGATACAAACATGGTCCTTCTAAGTCTGAGAAAAGGAGCCTCTGTGTGCGCAATTACTTCTCAGCTGTGATGTGAAACACACTGGTGCATCCTTCTTTTCAGAGGTGGCAATTCAGAACAGTGCTGGTCTCCCCCTTTGTCATGGAAGGCCCTAAATATATTGGACTATCAGACTGAGGTTTTGGCCTATGGAAGTCATCTGTAGACTTCAGTGAGCTTTGGATGAGGCTCTGCACTCTTACCTGTCAGATAAGAAATAAGTATCCATGACAGAGATTAATACATACCTATACAGAAGAGGATGAGTTCAAGGCACTGCCCAGGTGCCCCCAGATGCTATACTGCAGCCTTTTTAATACTTCTTTGTGGTTACATAACAATGTAAATCACAGGTTTATTCAGAATGACACCACATGCACTGACTGACACTTCTTCCAATTCGAGCTGTGGAAGCACAGCACGCAATGACCAGTGACAAGCTGCAAGGCATAACCTGGATTGCTGCAGGGCTCAGGAGGGAATCCTTCTCCTCCTGCTTCTATGGACTCAACTGTATCAACCCAAGGAGCATTTCCAGCTAAAGCACAAAAAGCCAGCCAAGGCCAGGGGCAAAACGAAGGACACAGTAGGCTAATGGTCTCATTTGGTGTGGCAAATCCTCTGAAATCCACTGAACAATTTAGAAACATAATCCCCCTGACTTTTATTAGTGACATGCTTCAGTCTTCCATATAAATCAGAGACTACAATTTCCCTATTACCACAAACTTATAAACAGTGATTCTTCTCAAAATAGGATGCATTCATCAAACTGC
>NW_010322547.1:64178-77652 GCF_000700745.2 Antrostomus carolinensis
AAGGTGTGAAATTCCTATTAGGGCAAGGGGATTAGGTGGTTGCATTTACATCGGGATTTGACACAGAGGATCAGTTCATGGCTCGGCGTACACAGGCTGATGCACAGCCTCTGCGAGGGGCTAACAGCTGATGTTTCAGAAGAGAGGGAAGCTCCTCCTTCACAAATGCTCTTACATCTTTTTGCATGATCCTTCTTGGAGAGGCCAATTCCTTCTTGATCCCTTCAGTGATTACTTTAAAACCTACAGCATGAGCTACGGGACTGCCCTAATTATTGACTCAATACTTTTACATCTGAAGTAGTAAACTGGAAAGTAATTTATGAGAAAAACTGATAGATTTGGAATAAACAAAGTCTATGTAAATACCACGCACACAAAAATACCTGGGAAGTACCACCTCAGGAATGAAAACTATGCCGCAAGTACCTGGGTTAGAGTGAGAAAATGCTTTCAGATCAGGAAAGAGACTGTAGCTCAAGCAGATGTGTCTTAACAAAGTAAGACCACCTGGGTTGCTGTCTCTTCACTGAAGAGGTTCTATGTAATAAGGCCCTGAGCAGGCATATGGGCACAAAAAAAGTTCTGAAACCCCAGAGCATCTCCTGTAATACCTGGTGTTACAGCTCATGAATGTAAGGCACTAAAATTCAGAGTCTTCATTTTTGCAATCAGATCAGATCACATCACACTGACTTAGTCCATTCCCTCAGCAGCTCTGCATGTTAGATTTAGCACTGTGTTAAGCAGGCACAATTCCACTTCAGTTTGTATTCCTCAATCTTCCTTGACTTTAGCTCTAGGAACAGAGTGACCCAAACCTTCAAAAGGTAGTTTTATTTCTTAGTACCTCAGAGCTTTTGATCAGGGAAGAAAATTCACAAGCCAGTAACACTTTCTGGTCTTGAGTTTAACAGCAGATCCTTTAGTACATTCATATATCAGTTTATCCACATTAGTGTGCATTTTATCAATGTTCAGTGTTAGGGTTTACTTGTTTGGTTACTGCATAGCACCTTGCATAATTAAACTACCCAAAAGCATAAAATTAACAACTGACTAGAATCAATATATTATGATTTATACCTGAAATAAGAAAAAAAAGTCCTGCAAAAGCAGAGCATAGAGCTTCAGTAATTTAGGAATACAGTCACAGACCACTATTAAATATAATAGTATTAATAAGAAGAGACCAGCTTCAGGCCTTGCTAGTTTCCTTGCCTTTCCTCTGTTAGTGCTTAACACTGCTCCTCAAACTCTGCAAAGCACCTCCAGACAAGCTAACCTGCAGGTGCTTAAACGCCAGTCTGAGTTGGCATGCTCAGCACTTGGTAGGACTGAGATCCAACATGTGACTGATGCTGGCGCTGGCTTGAGAACTCCTGCTACTCCAAGGCCCAGCTAATCTGACCCTAAGTAGAAATCAGCTGAAACACCAAATTATTGAGGATGACATAGCCTACGTAAGAGCAGAAATGAGAAACCAGAAGTTCCTAAAAGCAAGGCCTGTGCCCAGATTATTAAATCACAACGCTTTCATCTCTGGAAGTTGTTGTTGTTATCTTGCACAAAGTCTGAGGAGCGGTGTATCTTTCTGAGGCAGAGAAAAGTCATTAATAGCTATTTCATAGACATGACCTGCACAGCGTATGATTATTACAAAGAATGAATAGGCAGGCAGTCACACATCAGATTAAGAAACAATGATTCATAAATCCAAACCCCAGTCTCACATGTTGCTTTTAAGTAAGACATGGTAAGAGCCTGCCTGAACCAGAAGTGGAAATCACACCTTTTAATTTTATTCCCGCATGTCTGAAACAACAGGCCACTTCTGCTGCACCCTGTCACTTCCCTGACTCAGGGAGAAAGAGGTGGATGTTAAAGAAGCCATAAATAGTATCTGCTGGTGCTTCCTTTTCTATCACATTGACTTTGATTCAGTTCCCTGCAATTAACAGCAACGAGAGAAAGACAAATGAAATTATCCCAGCTGTTTGTGGCCGACAGACCTGGCCTCCCAGCTGAGAGCTCTTTGTGCTGCTGAGAGTGTCACCAAGCAACCAGCCCTTGCAGCTGCCAGACTACAAAAAAGAAGTGAAAGCATGGCTTATGGAAAGGAAGCACATGTGAAGGTTGGGACTGAATCAATCTCCGCTTTGTCTCCTGCCTGAATATGGCACCAGACACAAAAAGAGATCACCACCAATGGATCTCACCCGCTGAGGGGGCAGAACCCGGACACTCACTTTGTTTTAGAAGCCAGACCCTTGGAGTACTGAACCCAGGTATCCTGTATGCAACATCTAGATGCAATGAAAAGAAGAAGGATTGAGTCTGTTATGATGCTATTGAGACTTCGTATTCTTTATCAACCTCAGCTGGTGGTCCAAAACGCAGCAGAAGGTGGTCCACAATACAGCTGCCAGAATGACTGTATTGTCCCAGTTGTAAGTCAAACCCACATATAAATCAAGTGGAGGTGAAAAAAGATTGTCTGATAATTGAAACAATATGGCAAGGAAAGCAAAACAAACAGGCAAATCCCCATGCACGCAAGCGGGGAATGAATAAAATGGGAGGAGAAGAAAATTGAGAGATAAATGAACATTCAAACTGGGCTCTATGTTTTACTGATTGGTATCGCAATGTTAGTTGCTAGAAAACTGTTAGAAATGGATAACAGACTTCCTTCCTACAGAATCTAGGCACTCCTGGGGGGGGGAGAAAAGAAAAAGGGTGGAGAAACCCCGACCAATATCATCCCTCCAGTTCTTGGCAGTACGAATAAATCTTACAAGTGAGTCATCTTCCATCTTACCAACAAACAGCTAAGACAAAGATGTGTGAAAACTTTGCAAACCTGAACAGTAAAGACAAATTGACAAACTCATTTCAGCCTCCCTATGAGTTTAAATGTGTGTCCTGGTTTTTAGCTGGAACAGTATCTCAGCTGAAAACCAGGACACACATTTAAACTCATAGAAGGTGTCAAGGCACACTGGTCTGAAAACACCAAATTAACTGCCTTCACCCAGGTCACACACTGCAGCTCAATCTAAGATTGAGGCCAGGAGCCCTGCCAAGCAGCCCTCTCTTGCTGCTCAAATACCTGGAGCACACTGCCTCTCACCTGTGAGATGTTTCCTGTAGCAACTACCTTCTTCTGGTTTTGAGAGAAAGTCAGTCCTTGGTGAGTTAGGTTTAGAAGGAAAAAACTAAGTTGGTTTTCACCAGTATCAAATATTACAAGTTCTGTAAATTAGCGCTCAGTGTATCCACTTTTAGCCCAACTTTATTTTTCCTTGCTTATTGTCCATTTTACACTAAACTGAACACTTCACACATGCACTGGAAACAACTCAAACGATAAATGTCAGGATCAGATGGCATTTTTTTCCAATATCTATCTTCTGGAAGAAAAAGCATTCTGCAGAAACAGTGTAAAATAGAGCAGATCTGCACCGTTTGGCACTAGAACACTACCTGCTGCCAAGAGCAGTGCAAAACCTTTATGAGGAAGCTCATGAGGGATAAAAATTCAAGGAAAAGCAGACATTTCTAAGGCTGTTCTCCATTTTAAATCTGCAAGAAATGCCAGGATTGTAAAGATCTCTGTTGCTTTATAGTGCTAAAAATAACATTTACCAACAACGCTACCAAGACACTCATACAAAATTCAGCCAGCTTTATGCCTTTCATTTTGACTGCGAAACACACACGTTATTTTGCAACCCTCTGCAACTAGGTTTGTGTAAAATGAAGGAAATCCCCAGTACCATTTACTCTCAAAGTATTAAAATTCACCAGAAGCAAAAAGATGCCTCAATTTTCAGCTGGTATTAAGAGATGTTAAGTTCTTGTTTCTAATCCATTATGAAGGGCTTTCAAGTAGGTAAGAATAACAGTCTTAGCTCCTAATGTTGGCTATCTAACTCAACTCTTTGATACACTTAATTTACATGTAATCCTGCAGCCTGCCAGCAGTTGATAAGGTTCCTGATATGTGCACATTTGAGAAAGAGAAGTTTAGTCCTCTTACTGCCTTTCTGGAGAGCTGAGCTCTGTGATGGAAGGCTGCTCAGGTCTAAGGTTTCAAATAGATTTTTGCTTTTCTGCAAATGCTCCTCAGTATTTGTGCCCAAATAATTTATCTGCTAGGTTTAAAATTCTTGACAAAGTTGAAATGTTTGCACTGCATTTTTGCTTTTTCCCATTATTATAATACTTCACAGGCTCTTGTAAATACTAAGTGGTATGGAAGAAGGGTGAAGGGCAGTAATTTTTCTCTCCACTCCAAGGATACTATTTCATAGATATAAAGACAATGCAAAAGTTAGACCTATCAAAGAAGTGTTTGACAGAAGTTACAGATCCTGAGTTAATGGCTACACAACACACCTGACTGAAGAACAGACAAGTACATACACATTAAGAGCAAGACCTTTACAAGAACTATACTTTGTGCCCCTGATACAGAGTAGGATCACTCCACGCAGTTTTGACAAACTCCTTTCCAACATTCCCCCATGCAGTGGGATGACATGTGTCACCTGTCTATGGAATTTATAGTATTCCCTATCTGTAGAGCCACAGCTAGGGCTTCTCTCAACATCTTTGCACAACTAGACACCCTGGACCTCCAAAGGAAGTTAACTTAGTGGATGCCAGGTCATCCCGATACCCCAGCCACAGGCAAACTCCCAGTTTCATACTCACAGGCACAAAGCCATACCAAGGCTTAGCAGCCATGGGGAGCCTGGGGTTTAGCACTAAACACTCCGTAGTACACACACTCTGACCGTCTGAAACCTACATCACCTTTCACTGAAATCCAGCACTAACAAGAGTCACCAAGCACCTGCATGAGCAGGTGGGAGAGTGGCAGAGGGCTGCAGTGCAGCACAGTCACTGGAGGAACTTCTTAATTACTTCTATATTCTGATATACATTATGAATGTGGAGAGGTGAAGTGGAAGGGTAAATGGAATACAGCAATATTTTAGGAAGCTGTTCATTTCTGTCTGAATTTTGAATGCAGACCATATGCTTTAGCATGTTGTTTTGATTCTGGGCTAAGATATTCTTTACTAGCCTGCCTCATCAGGACCAATGCTCTGCAGGAATTATTTTTTATTACCATATAATAGTTATTTTTATTTTAAAAGATAAGCATAAGAGTAATTTCTACCACTATGTGTGCTGCTTTGCACTTAAGATCACCCATTATACTGCCTCTTCATCTCAGTAAGTCTCTCACTTGTCTCCCAACTTTCTTTATTCCAATAATTCTTTCATCACCCAGTACTTCCACATCCAGATCACTCAAGAAGACAGTAAAAACCACTGGTATCTTGATACTTAATTTTTACTCTGATAAAAAGTTATTTATACCCTGGTTTCTTCTTCTAAACCTGTTTCCTATCTGTGATAGTATTCTCCCTTCTCATGACTACTTCAGGTTCCTTAATAGGTTCTTGAAGGAGCCTTTCCTCATGGTTTTCTGAATTCCAAATGTCCACTAGCTCTCCCTTATCCATGACTTTACTTGTTCTATTGTTCTATACTAACAGATCATCAAGGTGAAAGTTTTTCCTGCAGGTTATGTTTATCCATACTTTGTTATGTCATGTGTATTTCACAATTTTAACTTTCATTTCAGTTGATTTATGCAGTACAGAAGCTGAGTTTCCTCGTGTACCTTCCCCACCAGACATACAGAGGAGAACGGGTACACCCGTTAGGCACCATTTCCAGTCTCTCTGTTCTTCTTCCAGCAACATTATGGGCATGATGGAGAAAGGAAGGGCACAAGAGACTATATCAAGAGCCCAGGGGTACAGCAATAGCTTGAAGCAGCGCTTCTTTCACAGAAGCAGGCATATACCACAAGATGCTTCCTAAAGCAATTATTCTTTCCTGTTCGGAGAACCTGAAACAAAAGCCAGACATCTGTAGCAATAAGCTGTTCTCCCAGCAGCACAGCCAGACTAGCTAGGTGTTCCGTGTGGTGGCTTGAACTGGTCCATCACAACCAGGGAGCGATGTCCACAGTCAGGCAGCAGCAGAGCCAGAGCTGGGGCCCTGGCAGCCCCAGGGGACCAAGTACCAGAGAAGCAGCACAGAGCAGATGGTGAGGGCAGGGGAGCGCAAGGAAGGAGCCTGGAGTCCTGCTCTCCCCTGCTGCCCTGCAGGCTCACTGCCTGCTTAATTATTCCTGGGGAGCCAATAAAGCTCGTGTTCATTGTCCTCCAGATAACAGAGCTCAGACCTGGAAAACTGGAAGGACTGACTTCTCACGCCAATTCTGACTGAAGCAAAATCCCCTGGAAAAATCCTTCTAATGAATGGTGCATATTATCTCATCTTCCCCATGTCTGGTTTTTGTCCATTTTGTTCATAACTAAATCCCCCATGTGGGGGAAAAAAAAAAAGAAAAGAGAATTAGTAAAAAGCAGGCTACATCTTACACCCACTTGAGCCAAAAAATCCTTGATCTGTTTTTCAAGTTGAAAATGAGAGCAAAGCATCATGAGCCAATACATACAAATTTCCTAGTTATTTTTAGATTCTGTGGATAATGTAAAAACTACTAATGACAATGAGATTTGCATTTATCTCAAAGAATAATTTAAAAGTAAGCAAACATTTTCAAAGTGCAGTTGAAGACTCCAGTAAAATGCCTTTGGTTTATTAGAGTAAGGGAAGAAAAAAAAAAAAAACAATAACACAACTTGAGGTTATCGCTTCCAGAACACAATAGTCTCTGGGATCATTTAACTAAAAGGAGAGTTCAGATTGCTTGGACAGCAAGTTGAGCTGCTGAGTTGTGTCCTGTAACACTTCGTAAAACATATTTATACCGCTAGATACACATGCATGTACTCATACACACCCTGCTTGCTGTTAAGCAGGAAATTAGAACTACGTCTATTAATGCAGAAAGGGCTGGCTGTTTGTGCACAGGGGAGAGGGTGTGTCTTGCAGCTTGGAGCAGTGAATGCCCTGGTTATTAGCCTTGCTTATTTTTTCCCTCTTCAGTTTGAACTCAGAGCTAAGCAAATCTCCAGGAGTGGGCCTGCAGTTCCAGCTCTGTATGCTAATCAATTTGCTGCAGCCCGAGAAGCCCCGAACACAAGCTGGAACAGCCCTCAGCTTTCATGGCTTGTCTTTGCACTTCCCACATATGCAGGCCTACCTTAGCCAATTCTGAAAATCTGGATGGACTGGATCCAACATTTTTTTCTCCTCAACTCCTTTAGACATACTTTTATTACAGACATTTCTGTGCCAGTATGTTTTGTCATCTCTGGCAGACCTGAGGGTGAATGGAAGTTGTTATCCTCTGCACATGAGCAAAGCTCCTTCCCTCACAGTCCCAGAGACCTTGGAATGACACTGGCATCACATTCAAAGAACAAGATGAGAGGCTTTTGACAACCTTTCACGCTCAGTCTGGGCCCTCTGCAACATGAATTCATTTCCTTAACACTTAAACTCCATCAAGATGCACATACTACGTACAAAAAAGAACAATCACTGGTTCGGTTCCATGGGCAGTCTCAGGGACAAGAAGGAAGGCAACGCTGTTGTGCTGGATGATACCTCTATCACACTACTACTCACCAGCCTCTGTTATTAAGCTGTATGCCTTTACCCACATCTACTGCAGGCTCTTCGTAAAGGTGTAAGCATGAGCTGTGTTATGACTTACCTGCTGCTGAGTGAAAAAAGACCTTTGACCAAAGGCCCATAAGACCTGAGAAGAAAAGTGAAGGGAAAAAAGTGGTTTCAGGAAGACAAGAAGAGATGGAACTTGCAACAAGATGTGGAATATGGCACCAACTGCCATCAGATTCTCAAGATGTCTCACGCTGGGTGAACTCAGAGCAATATTCACACACTCTGTGTGCTGCTGCAGGTAGGGAGATAGGAGAAAACATTCTACATGTGATGCCATCCTGGTGCACAAGAATGAGACATTTCCCCATTGCAAACAGGGAAACTACACCTATTTGATTATTGTACATGATCTAAAGAAATAAGACGTTTGCTGGAGTCCACACATTGAGGTAGATGCTTGCTCAGAGTACATTCAGCATAACCTGCTTCCTCTCAGAGCAGGAGGGACTGCCATTCGCAGCAGTGGGACTTCTAGTTGAGCACCAAAAAGGAACAGAAGCTTAGTTTCATGGGATGATACAAACTAGCAATGAAAAAACTAAAAGTCTTTCTTGGCTCCTGACATATTCAGCCTCATTTCCCTTGCTCATTTTCAGCCCATTTATGCCTAGATAAACCCTCTGGCACTGGAGTGAGTAATCCTCTTCTCTCCTGGGGTTCAGAGTGAAAAGGGAATATGTCACTCTGCATGACAGAAAGAACTGCCAACATAAAGACACTAGTAAGGACTGAGTTTTTAGCGTACGTCTCTTGCAGGCTGTGAATAGCACCAGGATTCAGTAATAGGGGCCACGTACTCCTAGGTCACCAGGTCGGGTCTGACTGCATCTTTCAATAATTTTGACAGCCTGCCATCTGTGATGCAAGTAGCAGGTGTTCATGTGGATCTTGGTCAGCACATGTCTACTAGCAAGGCTTGTGTTTCTGGAAGATCAACCATTTTCAGCAAGCAGCAGTGCAACTCTGGAGCCTGCTTCTGGACTTGGAGCCTCACTGCCTTAGGAGGACAACAGATTCACTACAGGTTTAGCCAGTATTTGCAGGACAACAAAATGCCAATGAATACACAGTGCCACAGCCCGGCTGGATGGCAGGAAGCATGACACCTCCTCCAGAACCTGAGGCAAAGCAATGGCAAAACATCCACAATGTTTGCAAGAGGATGGTCTCTGCTGTCTCCCCTTGCTCCACACACACCTCAGGGACCTGACTGGAGACTGCACGGATGGCAACCAGGTCAGTCTCAGTGGAGAACAGATTTGATCAAGACTTTAGCTGCTGAGATCAGATTGCTTCTGCTTTAATAAGAACAGGAATTAGGATTCGGTGTTACAGATCGGCCCTTTTCACCCAGATTCTGTGGCCCACAGACCTAAGTAAACGGAAGTTAATAAGCATAAGGTTTCCAAGTAACATCTCAGAAAGTTGTCTGAATATTTTATCATAAGTACTTAGATACACATTCATGGAATCTTGACTTACTCATTGTAGTGAATGATAAAATCCTTAAGGGATACCTGAGGACTAATTGGTTTTGTCTGTGCTAGTATCTAGTCATTGCATGAATCGGGCAATGCTGAATTTCCAGCTTAGACTGAGAGCTCCCTAAAGACAGAGAACTAGGCTGTGTTGTCTGGCAGTGTAAGTGACTTGGGTTCAGAAGTTCTTCAGCCCATACATTATTACTACCTTTCCTTGTACAACACACAGTTGCTAGAGAGGAATAACCTTGTGCAAACACCCTGACTCTAAGTAGTCGGGGGGGGGGAAAGTGAAGCTGGGAGTTAATCCTCACCCTGAGTGATCTGTTAGGGGGGAGCAGCTATGGGCAAAGATCCTGCCTGCACTAGTGCTTCTGATCCCAACCTGTTTTCTTCATATCCGTGGTACTTTAACTTAACTGGCAGCCAAACAAGACACAGCCACTTGCAGCCCACCCAGGGAATCAGGGAGAGAATTGGAGGGGTAAAGGTCAGGAGACTTGTAGATTGAAATAAGAACAAATTAATAATTAGAGTAAAATAAAATTAAAATAATAAGAATAATAAGAGTAATAATGAACAGTGCTTTCTAGCTACTAAGAAGAAAATTAACCCTATCCTAGCAAAAACCAGGACAATATCAAAATGGGAGATTTAAGCAAGGTCTGCCAGACCTCAGCAGTTAACAAGAAGCACTCAGAAGAACGGACTATAAACCAGATACAGTTTTACTGCTACAGCTTTATGCAGCAGGGAAGGAAGATGGGACTTGCCTCTCCCCTGTTAGCTGCTGCAGAGCCTTTTGCAGGAGGCAGGTTACAAAATACACTTGTACTCATCTCCTGCTTTTCCCTCTCCTGTGCTTTGGGGCTAGATCCCACAGCTTTCCATAACTGCACGAAACTGCTTTGTTCTGGGCTCCCTTCAGTGCAGTTTTTCAGCATGCAGAAGGGCAGTCAATTACAAAGTCTCAGAAGGGCAAGGAGTTTCTGACATCCTACCCCTCGACATGTGTAATAACCCAAACCAATTTGCTTTCTTTGTACCCTTGAACATCACGCCTCAGGGTGTAAGTTAACTATCTCCAGGGCTCGAGAGGGAATATTTTCCCTCTGATCTTCCAGCAATGCTGATGTTACAAGGTATGTCATGGAAGTATTCACCTCCTTGAGCATCAATTACAGATTACAGCCGTTGGAAGCATCTGTATGTTTTAGTACAAACCTTGTTCTATGTCACATTGATACAATTAAATTAATATAATCAGTAGAGCTACACTACCCTGGCAGAGTTTAGTCCACTGCTAGCATTGACAATCAAGCAATGAAGGTTTTACTAATTGTTTACAAATACCAGCTTAAAATCAGTCCAACAGCTCCAAAGTTTGGTTGGTTTTTCCAGTGCAACTTGTATGGATGCACCTACAGTAGCTTTTTACTAGTAGTGCAGTACTAGGAACTGCTTTATCCTGCTTTGTTGGCTTTGATCCCAAAGCCCCAACATTTAACCTGTTGTGAGCTTAGTCATCCTGCTTCTCCCTTTGTGGGTGATGCCCTTCCTCAATGCAAGTCATCTCAAATTAAATGGCAACTTCTTTTCTGGACAGGAGAGGTGGGCTGGCCTCATAGGCGTTTGCATCAGCTTTGCAAACAGAAAGATGAACTTCACTCACCACCTGCCACATTAAATCCTTATCAAAGCAAAGACTGTTAGATGAGACCCTTTTATTAAGACTAGAAATTCTTTTGGGAGCACAGTCACAAATGCCCTGACATATGCAAATGTATGTCATTTCACCTGATGAGACAGCTAACACTCAGATGGTACAGAAGCACCTTGTCTAGGCTAGATAAAAGCCAATGAATAGCAGGCGTGCCTTCTCCCTGTGCTTGAAGACTTCAGTGTCTTGAGGAGAGCAGTGCATGTTATCGTGGCTAAAAACACATTCAGTTCCTTGCTTGTTGATCCGAGTATCTGTATCTACATGGAACTGAAGCATACAAGCTCTCTCTCCTCTGAACAGCACCTTATTCTGCTTATTTGGTGATACTAATTGATGGGTCACAGAATGGGGTATTTAGTTAATTAAGACATGGCAACACATCAGCTGGAGAAAAAGCAGAAGGCATTCCATACCACAGAAAATATCTTAATGGTAAAGTACAACTGAACATGCCTGATGAATTTCTGGTCACTCCAGAGTATCATCATCTCAACCAATCACAAAAAAAAAGGATTGATTTTTGTTACTACATCTCTTCATATCCTTGCTGAACAACTCACTGACTTTGGAATACAAGACAGCAGGAAAAGAGAAGTTCAGTATGTACAGTATTTTTTTCTTAAAAGCAGGAATGAATACAGACAGACACCACTTGCAAAGCAAGGTGAAGAAAGCAGAAGATGGGTATTGGGCTGTTAGTGATGAAACAGCCTCCTCTTTTCCAGGAAAATATCTAGATATTGTACACCATGGTGAGAAAGAAGCTCAAGCACAAACAGGACAGTAAATCTATACAACACTGGCAAAGTTCAGTTCAGACTACTGCATTTGAAATACTTGAATGCAACGTCATCCACAGTCTCAAATTGTGTTTTCTAATTTGGGTTATTAACAAAATGAGGCAGAAACTGTCATCACGTGTTTATAAAGTAGCCAGTGCTCCCAGGAATCCAGACTTATTTGGGACACTGGATATAACTAAAAGTTTAAAAGAGAGAAAGAGTCTACTAAAACCCACTAGTTTTCAACATGATACACAGATCAGACCAAATTCAATCCTGCATATGTACATATTAATTATACCTATTACACATCTCAACACAACAGCAGTTGTAGACATGAAACCAAGAGCTAGATTTGATCCACTGTAGTATTTGCTCAGTGCAATGAACTCTTGGACCTAGAACATTTCCTACATGGCCATGAAAGTTCAAATGTTAAACCTCTGTTGTGACTCTCCATCACAACTCTTCTTTGGTGAACAATTTGAAACCCCTTTTGAGTTCTGGGGTGTCCATCAAGAGGTGGTGATATGGTCCAAGGAGGAAAGGAGCTTGAGTACAGACAGACAAGGTGCAAGGCATTAGAAATACACGCAAGACCAAGTTAAATAAACTACTTAAATACGAGATGCTAATTTAGCAGTTTCCAAAGGGCAATATTTCTACAGACAACCCAACACACAAAAAAACCCAAAGATTTCTTTAAAAAAACCCCTAACCTAACTGTTTTGAATGTTACATGTATTCAAACACACACCACCCAGCTCCCAATTAGCTGCTTTCTCACTCCAAATGCAGCAGGTCTGCAGTGCATAGAAACGTAATTATTTACACACCACTCGATCACTGCCATTACTGTCTGTGCTTCTAAAGCATCTTGATTACTCTACTGATGAGCACCATGGAAGTGCCTATAAATAAAATAATCACCTCCCCTCATTAAGTTACAGCTCATATTCTGAGGAAGGATGATTTTCCTTTGTACATTCCTTTTGTAAATTTTATCATTTCACAACAGAGGGAGTAAGTGCCTCTGATGACACCCAAGGAGACAGACTGTCAGGATCCTTGTCAGTGTTTCAGCTTTCAGCAGCTTGCTTTTTTGCATGAATATTTTCTCCTGAAAATGAAGTACTGTTTGTCAGAATTAGGCATTCAGAAATCTTTCTAATGTCAGAATCAGACATGCAAAAACCTCTAACATCATGTCAGAAGGTCAGATTTTACAGAGCAGTATGTCATGGAAACCCTACACCCACAGCAGAAGCTTCTAGCTCTAGCTTCAACACTAAGAACACACATAGGTGGACAATTTCAAATAAATTTAGATTAAAAAAACATTGAAGGAAACCTTCCAATAAAAACAAAGCCTTGGTGAGCCAGGTTTCCTCTTCAGGAAGCTTCAACAGTAATTGATGCCGCAAAGATTGAACATTCCATTATTTTCAAATCACAAAACTCTTTTTTCAGTAACTGCAACACCACATGTACATTTATGTACAGTGAAACCCCCAGTGGTGTCTCTAACAGGCAGTGAAATATCATATTTTGTAAAAAAGGTGAATAATAAATTGAGCAAAACAAGTTAAGTGTGATACCTTTACTCAGACTTTACTGAAATCACATTTGGCAACAAAAATTGATGGTGAAGTTGTCAGGTTGCCCCAGTCAAAATGGTGCTGAATTAAAGCACCAGTCACTGTACAGCTACCAGAGCCTGACATGAGAAAAACAGGGCTGCCTTTTATTTTTTGATTCAAGAAGAGTTATGTATGGTGTCTGCTATGGACAACAGTTTGCAGCAG
>NW_010322547.1:77689-94316 GCF_000700745.2 Antrostomus carolinensis
TGAGCTTTAGCCCTATGCACAGCAGCCACCCCAACAAGAGACTGCAGCCTGCCCCACAGCAGCACTGCTCTAGGCGATCTGTGACTCCAGAGCAAGCAGCACTTCCCAAATCCCCGCTTAGGAATTAACACATTTCACAGGCTGGTCCAGTCACAGGTCCCTTTACAGGCTGATTCTCTTGCTCTCCAGTCAGAGGTGGAGAGGGAAACACCACTTACTCCTGGAGCTAGCTTAAATGGGGAGAGCAGAAGTTTGATAGAAGCTCATGGGGCATCCCTGTATCTGCACCCCGTCCAAAGCAACATCTCACATTCAAAATGCTGCCTGTTGTCAAAGAACTGAGGCATTTTACAGGTTCAGATTGAGATCCTTATTCACAATTGGGAGAACAACAGGACTCTGTGTCAGCATGAGCAGGCAACTGCTTTCAGGCCAGATCTATCATTAAACCCTTTGTAAAACTGCTGTGACTCAAGACACATGGTCCTGTGCCCATGTATGATTTCCTCAGTGAGGAGAGATCACTTGAGTCGCTCTTTCCTCTTCCCCCAGCCACTTCCAAGTTTTCCAGTACATCACTCCCTGTATCACTGCTTATTTACAGCATGCTACTACAGCTATGGACAGTCCAGCTGGAAAGTCACCCACTCGTATAAACTATACATCTTGTGAAGAAAAAGTACTGGGTTGAGACAAGCGGAAAGAAAAGCTCTGACAGGCAGATGAGATTTTTGTAGATCTGAAACTGGATGTGCAGGATACAGAGGTTGGGACAAAGCAACAATATCAGACAGGTTAAAGCAACGTGCTACTTTAAGTTCCCAGATGCTGCACCTGGACTGCACAGGACACTTTATGAGCCTTTTTTTGGGGTTAGAAGGATGAAGATTTTAATATATTTTCATAAATCCTGCACGTTAGTTGGATGCATTGCCTAGCTTTGGCATGGTATTTCAAGAGGCAGTACTTGAATAATTTTCTCCAGAAATAGGAAAGAGAGTTAATTTAAAGCAGTAGCATCAATCCCTAGAACAGCCAGCATCCAACCCCCACTCAAGAGCTGTGCTGTGTCACTCCAGAATCTGGAGCAAGAAAAACAGTGACAAAAATAAGGTTACCCCTCAGTTACAGAAGACACAGAACTGTTAAATCAAGCTCAGAATTTTCCTTGAAGAATCTAGCTCTTCCCAGTCCCCAGAGTTATCTTCCACATCAGCAATATGAAACGGCTTATTGCCGTGTAGCTGCTAACAAGAGACAGATGTTTCCTTCAGTTCCAGGAAAATGTAGACATGAAGCACATTATGATGACCCACTAAATATTTTTGACCCAAATCCCTTTCTGCATGTTATCTCTTCATGCTTTTACTCAAGGAAATGCAACACAGTTCCATGCTTTTCCTGCTAATTACTGAGCTAGACAGAAGAGCATGCTTGGATCAATTAGTTTATCTTAGCAAGCAAGGAAAGTCAAGCAATACATTTTCACTCAGTGAATCCAAAGCTTGAAAGTTCTTGCAATTACTTCAGAGCCAAATCAACTGGTGGCTGTGAGCCGAACTCTCCACGTTATTTATTTAGCTAGTCCAGAAGACACGCACTACTGGCTGGCATGCAGGATGGAGCATCTGTTTCACTCAGATGGTTGGCCACATTCTTTACTTGATATTAATACCAGTGAAAATTTAGTAACTTAACCACTGGCATGAGAAGACTGACTTGTGAGAGAACAGATGGCAGTGATCATCTCACGTTAATTTTAGGCTTCAAAAATTGTTCTGAGTCAGCAAAGCCTCAAGATAAGAGAAAGAAAAAGACAACATCTGTAAAATCTCCTACCTGTTTCCCATCCAAGGTATACAGCTTTTTGACCACTCCTGTCTCCAGTTTTATAGCTTCAGTGATATCAGTGAGAACTTGCTCAAACGAATGGGCAGTCTTCTTGTTCAAGAGCACACGGACTGCCTTCCGGGGCTTCACCCCGCTGCGGATGATGGTTACCAGCTTGGGACGCACAAAATCTTTGTTCTCCTTTGCCTGAGCGCTGTTGCTGCTGGCCAGAGACTGAGGTGCTTTCTGGTTAGCAGATGTCTTCACATTGACAGACCAGTTGGGATTGACGTTCTTGGTGTATTCCACCTTCTTGAAGAAGTTGTCAGATGAGCAGACGTAACTCTCCCCTTTGGAAAGAAATGAACACCAGTCTAATTCTACAGTTATTACTGTAAGACTGCTGAAAACCAGACACTGTACATTCCTCCCATTAATAATTTAAATCATTAATCATTTTCATTAGCCCTTCCATGACAGCTTGTTATTAAAACATTCTGTCTTATTTTAATTTTATATTTATGTTTGTTTAAAATGACTAGTATTTCCCCAAAGTAAGCAAGTCAGCCATAGTTTGCATCAGCAAATACATACCACCACTCAGTCACATGAATCAGGGGTTAAAAAAAGGTTCAGAGTTATAAATGCATTAAGGTACCTGAAGATGCAACTAAGCTGTCTAAAAGCTCCTAAACATCAAATTCATTTAATCACCTCAATTATCTTGTAAATTTGCCAGCTTCCTCTCCATCTTTACAGACCTAGCTACTATGTCAGTCTGTCATCCCCTGTCAAGAGGATATCAACATTCATCCACAAAGTACCTTGCGTCAAGCCTGGAAAATAATGAAACTCTGGTACTGAATAGTGTCTACCAAAAGCAGCTTTGATAAATCTAGCAGGCATAACGAATACGCTTTGTTACAGTGTCAGTGGTTTATTAGAGGACAGACCTAGTAGCAGCTGAGATAAAACATGACCCCAAATACCACTACTTGCTTTTATATGGTTGGTACCAACCAAAAATATATTAAATACAAATTTAGACATGGTAGAGAAGGGTTACACAGTCTTGTTAGTAATTCACAAAAAAGCCCTTCCCTATCCCACCCAAAATTAGTTTCAAGCTTTGCCTGTAGTTTACAGGATCCTATCTAAGGTTTTAAGAGATTTATAGGATCTTTTGCGCCTGCATATCTGATGGATGCTAGAAGAGTTATTACTAGAATGAGACTGTAAAGCAGTATCCCTAAAGGAATGTAGCTGTCTAGTCTGAAATGACTCAGGCTGCTGAGCACTTGAGGATGTACTGAAAAAAAAGTCAGTCGTTGCTAGACGAAGCAGCTTTTGTCTCACCATTAAATAAAATTTGAATAGAAACTGAAGGCATAACATGGGCATCTGCAGGATCTTACGGAGTTTCTTCTGGTGTTTTATTGTGCTGATCTTAACAGAACGAAGTTCTTCAAATATTACAATGGTTAAATCGATATTTTTTACATCAAACTTATTTTGAATAAGAAAAAAAGTCCTTCTTCATATAAACAGACTGGTTGCATTTCCTTATCTGTTCCCTACTGCAAACTCCAGGGCCTGGACATCTTTGAAAATCCTACCTGACATCTGAGTCTGGCTTTCCATTACAGGATCTCTAAGACAGGCAAAGTTATCATCCAAGTTCCTCAGTGAGGCACATCCCTTTTACCATTTGCCAGCCAGGAACATGTGCTATTTCACTTCCCACAATTGGTAGTTTTACCCAAACCTTACCATGAGGTGGTAGCAGGATCAGGCAAGCATGAGCTGAAGACCTGTGAACTTTCCAGCTTTGAACATGCGTACCATGCCCAGAAGATCACAGAACAGAGAAATCTTATGGGGACTAGAAAGTGCTACCATAGAAAGAGGAGTGGTTTCTTTGTTTCTCTGCTACATCTATCTATACTAAGCCTATAATGAGAAGTCAAGGTGTACAACTGTGCCAGTCAAAGAAATGTAACTGACAGACAGAGCACAGTTGCAGAAGACATGCACAGCGTAACAGGAAGAAAAGGGAAGAAGTGGATATGAGATTTTGTCAAAAGCAAAAGAAACAACTCCAAGAAGTATATTGCTCCACAGCCCTAAGCATAAAAATCTGTCCACAGATATTTTCAGGAACACATCTTTAGACAGCAAGCAGCTGTGTACATGTGCAGAAATCCAACCATAATCCATGAGAAGGTATGATGAGCAGCCATGTCATTACTTCCAAACAAAACCCCAAATGGCAGCCCCAAAGAGACACAGTCATGCACTGGGGGTGGGAAGCTTTTGTAAGAGTGAGAAGCATCATCCTGACAAGATCTAACCTGCTGCTGAAGACCACACTATGGGCATGACACCAGTGGTGCTAAGGACAGCATGTTTTTCACGCAGCACCAGGTCAGTGCAAGACGCCCTTTCTGTACTGCAAAGACAAAGCCCTGCAGGGTGATGTGCACTCGTTATCACGCCAGCGTGCTCCAGAGGTGTCACAATTTGTATTGTGCCACTAAACCAGCCAAGGCACTTACTTATTCTTTCTATCCTGCCCTTAGCATTAGATGGACTGACTGTAGACCTTCAGCCTTAAGCCATGATCAGCACATTTGTCATGTGAAGCCATGGCTTGTACCACACTGAATTACTCTGGCTACCAGTGCATTACACATTACCGTGCTACCAATGCAATAGAAGCACAATGTGATTATTCAGTTCCTAAAGAAGGAATGATCTCAAAGATAAGATTTGCCTTAGAGAGATTTCTTAGAGAAACTCTAAGCTTAAGATGAGCACTAATCCTTCAACCCTCTTACAGCAGCTCCTTGTGACAATACGACAAATGACAGGCTATGCTTTCAGAAAAAGTTATCCTGTCTCAGAAAGCACCAGCAAGTTTTCAAGTACAATGAACTGTGGGCAGAAGTCTTGCAAGAAAAACTGGGAAAGTTGGATTGAGGCCATTTTAGAGTGCTACTGCTAACAGTTATTCCAAAAACAGTCTCTGTGGGCTGCAGTCAATTATTTTGGTTGTTAGCTCTGCTGTCGCAAAGTTGAGATTGTGCTACTGTGCCCAGCTTTCACGTTTCGTGGGATTTACTATGACTTCAATAGGAATTAAGTGGACTTAACACCTTGCAGAGTTCACTACATTACATACAGTGTTAAAGTAGGCCCTTTGTTTCAAATGCATTAAGTTCTTGCTACCTTAAGCATTAAAAAGGATCCTCCTCTGCCTCAAGACCTACTCCACCATGGCAAAATGAACTCTGGAAGAGCTTCCTTCCTTTGGCTCTTCCACAGGAAGCTCTCCCATGAGAGAGAAGCACCTCTTGTTCTGTTGAAAAAGTGAAAGAAATGCATTATTACCAAGTTACCTTCAAAACCACACGATGGCCCTAAAGAATTTATGGGACCATACCAGTCCTAGTGTGACAGCCAGGATGAGCAAATAAAACAGAACCACAAGGATAAGTTTTGTTTCATAAGATGTATTTAGCAAAACTGTCAGGACAACAGCCATAGAAAACAATGCCACAGGTTACCAAGACTTCAGTATTGGACTACATGAATTTAAGTTTTCCAGGCAAACTGGAACAGGCACACATTGGTTGGAGATTTCAATATATTTCCTGTAAAACCCTCAGTCCCAGCACACACCAGGCTCTGTACAGCTCCAGGGTGGAGCCCCTCCTATGATTACTTTAAACACTCCTGGACAAGATTTTGGAAGAGATTCCCTAGGGCATGACAGGATACAAAAAGCTTGGAAACACTTTCCGGAATATCTCACACAGCCCAAGAACATTTGCAATGAAACCCGACTGAGCAAGACAAAATCCTCTTCAGCTTTTTCTAATGTTTAATCTGGGGCAAGAACAAATTTCAGACAAGTAGCCCAGCACAGGACAAGGGCATAAATCCTCCCTGGGATGGGCCCTCCAACCACAATGCAAGGTGGGCTATGCCCTAACAGCCTGAGCATGCCAGGAGACCAGAAGGGAGGAGCTCTATAGCTTCTACTAAATGCTGAGTCTCTCTCACAGTTTTAATCTGTGTCTGCATTTCTGCCTCTATTGACCATGTCTAATCCATGCTATATTTGTGTTTGATGGGTTTATAGTCACATATATTTCTGACCCTGACTGTACACAGCAAACGACACTAAATTCACATGAAATCAGACACTGACTAGAAGTAGGTCCAAAGACCACTTATAATAAAAAACCTGAAAGATGCAAGTCCCTCCAAACCACTGACCAGACCCTGAAAAAGGCTCAAGAAGGGAATGAAAGCACTTGAATAAGAAAGCTCAGAGGTGTGATTTTCATTTTTCTTTTGTCTACAGACTTTGGACAAACAAGTCAGACTGCTTTTTGCGCATCTCAGTTCCTCATCAGTAGCAATAACTTCTTCCACCTTGACATGTTCAGACCATAGTCTCCCTGGGCAGGAGCTCACTCTTCTTACACATTTCAATAGTGCCTTGCACAGTAGGATGTCCCATTTGGTCAGGCCCTCTAAATACGTTGTGACAAATGTCTCATCATTACAAGGAGGGAATTCTGCTTCTGAGGAAGTGTCAGTCCACAGTCCTTCCCTCCAGAGGAAACAAACCAGTCTGCAGAAGCACTGAGGTTAACTCAGAGCTGCAATGGCTTCAACAACCAGGAGTCTGCCTTCTGCCTTTCCTTCACTCTCCAGTTGCAGCTCTCTGTTTCATTATGTCAAGAAACTGCTAGTGGGGCCACATGGGAAGGCAGCAAAATTATGGAAAGGACTAAAAAAATCTTTTGTCCCACAACAATCTCATTTGTGGGATGCAGATCATCACGCATAAACACAAAGTAACATCAGCTTCCACCTTTATCCTATTCAAAGAAAAAGAGCAATCAGAGCTGATGCAGGAAGAATTGGCCATCTCATCACAATAGGTCTACAAGAACATAGAGGCTCAAAATGAACCAAGGAACCAGTCATCCTGTCCAGATGTCAAAGGCAACCAGATTTTTGTAGAAACTAATGACAATGTGAGCCACTCTACTATCAGCTTGAGCAAGGCTGGAAAAGACAGCACGTGACTTTTTTAGTATCTTTCATATTCAAGTTTTCTCACAGCACAAAGCACAGAACAGTTACAACAGTGGCTCACCAATAATCTATAAAGGCAGCTTCATATACTGACTTTCTAAAACCTTGGTCACTAGAACCATTTATAACATGAAAGGGAATAAAGATCACCTGGTGCTCTTTTCCAAAAGACCCACTTATTGACTAAAACAACCATGATAGATAGTAGCACTCGGGCCTAATACCCACTCCTGACTCAGCCAAGAGAGCACACAAATGGGAGATGCTGTCAGCGATTTATCTGTAGTCAGGATCAGCTGTAACAGTACAGCAATAGGATGCAGTACTGCACTAAGCCAACATATACATTAAGGAGGAATACAGTCCTAATCAACAGCAGCATGTGCATTATAGGAGGAATACAGTCTTAATCAATAGCAGCCTGTGCATTATTTACAAATACATTAAAACTGAATGCTGAAAATAGGGAGTGAAGATTAAGATAGTGACTACAATGATGGAAGATGGCCATTATGAGTGAAAGAAGGGTTAAAAAAATGATCAGATAAGTGGATTTTGAGAGAAGTTCATTGGAAGACACATACAGCTCTCTGGTATAGGAGGCAGCATGGAAAAAACCAGCCAACAGGTGAGGAAGAACTCAGCAGGCAGCAAAAGGCACTTATGTGACGGAGTCTTGGTGGGCTTCCAAAATGTGAGGCACTAGGGTTCAAGTACAGGAGAGAACCAAGAGGCACATCCCAATGGCAGCTAGGAGGGATGTGATCAAAGAGTAAGAGAGACTTTACTTATTCCATCTTGGACAAACTGGGAAGTAAAACATTCATCCAGAACCTTATGAGAACAATCCTGAATGCCAGGGAAGAAAAGACTACCAAGTTTGGGTCTGGAAACCAAAATAGTTATTTCCAAGTCCCATTTAGTTAGCAGCACACCAAGTGGGTTTTGTTCACCTGAAATGTCTGCCTCAAGGATATTGGTATCATGCAATATCATTCTCTACCCTCCAGAAGTACATTCAGATCATATAAGCACATTTTTAAATCATGCATAAGCAATCAAGTACATGATGTGAAATATTATCAGTACTTCACCAGCTTTTGCAATCAAAGAACTGAGATGAGCTTCTCTGATGACTTATTTTCCTAGGTTCTAATTGTTTATTGGAAATTACAATAATAAATTAGTCACATGATAGAAACTAGAACTGGTTTAGTTACCCTCAGTCTCCAACCAGAAAGCTAATTTATATGGCAAAGACACAGTGCTTGTATATGTACTGTTCTTGTCTGTTACAGCACAGTTACTCTCAAGTTCTGTGTTCCCATGCATGTCTGTAGTACCCAGTTATACAAACACCCAAGCTAGTAGCATAGTTTACCATAAGGTTGGTTACAACCACAGTAGTATAAATCAAAAGTAATGTCTTTCCTGGATTGTTTCTCTACAACAGAAGCATAGGTCACCCCTAGAAATATGGGAATGTCATTAACATTAAACCATCAAGAACAGCATGCAGATCTATCTACTTTTGCATTTTCAGACACTGGATTCCTTTGTTTTCAATCTGCTCAGACTGTATTTTCAAAGGTGATGCTCCACTGAGGACACAGCTACAGAGATAATCTTTTTTTTTTTCTTCTTTTTTAAGTGCCACTTCTTCAGTGCTGTTTCCAGATCCCATTTTGGCAGAACAAAGCCAGAACCCAAATGCCAGCATCTCCTGCCCAGACCTTAACCATTAAAAAATATTTTCAAGAACTAAGTACCTTCTTACCTGCAGCAAAACCCAGTGCAATGCAGGTATAACAACTAAAGGTTTCTGAACTTCACTAACAAAAAGCAGGAAGAATATAAAAGGAGAATAAAGAACTGCATTTTCTTCTGTGTAGTTATTCCTAAAGATTTACATAAAACCTGGACATGTAGAGAGCTGCGATTAGAGAAAGGCTGTGGCCATATTAAGAGATCAGAATGAAACATGGCAGAATCTCTAAAATTAAGGGAGGCCACACCTCCATTTGACAGCTGTAACTGAGCTGAGAATAACTCCACTATGACTGCATCATCTCTCTGAAAGGCAGCAATTTCTTCCCAGTAAAACTCCTCTATGGAAACCGACATTTATTCTGTGTGCTTGTCCCCACAAAGTATTTTGGGGAATGAGTATTCCACTTGACAAAGAAGGAATTCTAGGGAGAGATGCTTTAGTCAAGGTCACACAATGACTCACTGCTGAGGCGGCCACTGCAGCTCAGTGCCTCACACACATCCATTGTCTTTTATTAAAGGCAGAAACCTTGTAGATTTTCTGTAGTTACCAAATCAGCCAGGTCATCTGCTTGGAGGAAAACATCAAGGAACAGGGAAGAGCAAGTCCCCTTTTGCAACAGAGCAATCGGTATATACTAGGTCCAAACAAAGAATGGAGCATCTGAATTGCTCAGGGAAGAGAGAAGCAGGGTGGCTGTGGGTGTCCTCTGTGCACCCCACTTCGGCTGCACCACCAGCAGAGCCTGTCCACGGCCATGCCTTGGGCAAGGGGGAAAGACTGGCCATGTAGCAATTTCATCCTAGGGGTTCTCCTGACACTTCTCGAGGAAGGCAGCACCCACGGCAGCAGCTCACTGCTGCAGAGGCAGCTCCCCAAGCACGAATAAGGTTGGCAGTGGAGCTCCACAGAAGCAAGCTTCCCCCCAGGCCACCCCTTCCAGAAGGACTGATTTTTGACTCATCCTTCATCCCACAGTCCAAGTGACACTCAAACAGGCACACCAACACCCCCTCTAGATATAGGGATACACTCAGACCTGCCATGCAGGGGCTGCCTTCCCACACCCCCCCACAGAGCTACCACGGCAACCCACCCCACCACACCACACACGGACCCTGCAGAAACACTCCCCAAACACACGCCCCACCTGAACATCTCAATACACCTCCCTTCCACACAGACCCTGCATGAACTGGATTCAGACACAGCACATGAACTTCCAACGCCCCCTCCACACACATGGCTATGCAAGAAAAAAACACACACACAGCCCTACACGCCTCTGCAAACACCCCCTGAGCACAAACCCCAACACACACCCTGTGCATGAACCCCTTCAGGGAATCCCAACACCTCCTCTGCAACTAACTCTCCTTACACCTTCCTTTACACACACACACACACACACTCATATAAAACCCCAAATTTCACCAAGTGCAACCCCCCCCAAAACACCTTTCTCCATGCAAACACCTTGTTTACTTACTCCCCCCCTCTGAACATACTGTGTGAACTCCCAACACACCCCTCCACACACGCCCCACTGTAAAAACCCCTAACACCCCACCTCCTCCACCACACATACGCACACACCCCAACACTCCACTCCACACATACTCAAGGCCCTGCACAGCCCTGACCACACCCCTGTACACACACATGTGCACGAACCCCTCAAGCCCCGCTCCCCACACAGAGTGCATAAATCCCTCCCACCCCCCGACACACACGCTACATGAACCCACCAGCACCCCTCACTTTTCCATTCATACCCATCCACCCCCATGGGAAACCCACATCACTCCTCAGCCACCCCCTGCATCCCTCTGGGACCCTACCCAGACAGATGTGGCGACACCCTCAGACAGCCCCTGAGCAATGGACACAGCCATATCTAGCCAAGAATAAGGCACATCCCTCTGGCTTCACATCTGCACCTGAGTGAGCATGCTGGGGGACACCCCGGGGTCTTTCAGCCCCTGCACTGCCACCCTCTCCCACACCTCAACAGGCAGGTTGAGTTCAGAGGGGCAGCAGCATCCCGGGGAAATGTGACCTTAACAGCAGACCCAAGCGTACAGCCCCCTTCCTACCCCGCCTCCTCACTGCGCCAGACAGCGATGCTAATTACCTTCCTCCAGCTCATCCATGCTCCCAATCTTCCTCGACCCATCAATGGTGTAAATGTAACGGACTCCCTGAGGCAAGTTAATGTTGTCGGACAGGGATCGGGTCAGGTCAGCGAGGAGAGCATCAAAACTCCGGAAGCGGTCAGAGGACACGGCGTATACAATCCCCTTGAAGTAGCGGTCCCCGTTGCGATAGAAACGCACCTTCTTGGCTTTCTTCTCGTTACTCAGTGCCTGTAAGGTCCTGGTTCTGTAGAAGCTACAGTGAGCACTGTGAGTGGGGCTGGGTAACCCGTTCATACGTGAGCCTCGCATGTTTCTGGACGCCTTGTCTCTTTCGTCAAAGTGTCCAAAATCAAGTTCCATAGTTTGGTGAACCCTAAAGATTTGAAGCTGAGCAGGAAGGAGATGGGGAGAGAAGGAGTGCAAAGGGACAGGTTAGAGCCAAGCAGAGCCACAATCCAGAGAGAAAAACAACGCTAATGCGAGAGCCGTGCCCAGAGCAGGACAGATGTATTTGGGAAGCGCACCCTCCCCTGACCCAGATTTGTATCGATTCTGGGGACTGAGGGTAGGAGGGGTCCTCACATCCTGAAAGGGATCCAACTACTGGGGGCAGGGAGCTGTCTGCTGCTGCACCTGGGAGTTTTCAAAGTGCAGTGAATTGGGGCCAAAGGGCTAAACGGCAATCACAACTCAGCCCCCCAAAAAACTCATCCAAACACCAGTTGGCAATGAATTAAACCTCTGAGCCCTGTGAGGTTTCCTTTGGCAACAGAAAACAAGGAGATCCCAGTAAGTCAGCCCTTCAATCTGTCGAATCACGGAAGGAACCAGAGCATCTGAATGTTTAACATTAGAATAAACTGGCGTTTATGAAAGAATGGTCACAGGGGAATAAGCAGCTTCTTTGTGACAGCCTGTTCAATACGGGTTAGCAATGAGATCCAGCCCACCCTTCCCCCTATCCGCAGCCCCCTCCTAGCCCATCAATCAATTCCCAGGACCAGCCTACATCTCTAAGAAGAAATGACTGGAAAGAAAAATCTGTCATTGAAAGGAGGCTTCGATAAGCTCTTTTCAGCCTGAGTCTCCTCTGAATTGCATTTCTGCTCCCACTTAATGAGGAGGAGAAAATAAAGGGGCTATTTCCACCCCTCCCCCGCCCCCTTCCAATCTCAAGTGATTTAATTGCTGGAAGTGCCTCTGCCCAAGGGACCCAACGCCCCTGCTAGCTCACCTTTCATTGTTCTGAGCACTGGGGGCTCCCAGCACAAGCGACTAGCACAGTAAAGCTGAGACTTGAGCTGACACCCAGCAAGCAGGAATTTCTGCGGGGTCTCTAGTTTATGCTCAAGAACAACCTTCCTCCCCACCAAACCCCAACACAAAAGGAGGAGGAACCCCCAATCCTGCAGCAGAAAGACCCTTTCAATCCCCCAGCACAGCCAGGAATATGCAACTCACGTATGTTGCTTGCACGTTAACGCTGGGCAGAGAGGGGATTTACCCCAGCACTTGGCAGTCAGGTATAAATCTAGAAAAAGCTGTTGCTATCTCTTCCCCACCCCTCACATTTGCCAGAACTAAGCTGCTTCCCAGTATTCTACAATGTCAATGTGACCAGTGCAAAAAAAATCATTGTTCCCAGTCTGCAATAAAGCAGAAGACAATGTAGGTGATCTGCACAGAAACCCCAAGTTGGGAACATTTTCCCCACGATGCCAGAGGGGGTAGATTCAGGCTGGTGTCATGCCGTGAACAATGAAACATCCAAGCAACTTCGGGAATGAATCAGAGGATGCAGGGCGTTTTGATTTTAAAATGAACTGCAGATGCTGTAAGGTACTGAGAGAAAGATTCCTCCTTTCTATCTGACATCTGTTACTTTTCTGCATGCAAGTCACTCAAAAAAGCTCTACTCACCGGTTTTCAGCGTGCAGGGTGGAGATGCTGAGAGAAAGAAAACCAGGCTCACTCTGCCTTTGTTGTCTGAGCTCCAAGCAAGAAATTCCTGCCAGGGTGGATGAGACGCCTCCTAGGTCCTAGTGCCTTGTTCGATCCCTTCACGGTAACTTTGTCTCAGTGGTTTTTACTCTCCTCATCAGTCATCTGCTTGTAGTATTCTCTGTATTTGAGAGGAAAAAAAGGGTGTGTTTATTCCAGCTCTGGATATGTTAGCAGATGTGCAAGCAAAAAGTTTAAAGGGGCAAGTTTTGGGGTGATGTTTGGAAGGATGCAAATTCCCTTTGGCTTCACCAAGAAAGCATCTGGCCCCACTAAAAAAAGCACATAATCGGACTGATGCACCAATGTTATAGGATTACTAGTACAGGGGGGTCATGGCTACTATCCTATCGCGTGCCACAATGCTGGCACAAGACTCCTGGGTGTTAGGAAAGCAACCAAGAAAAACATTGACCAGTGGAACTGGGCACAGTCCTGCTCCTGTACTGGTTTTACACAGCATTCATAGTTTACACTGGCAAGCAGAAAGGGAGAATTTACTTGGTGGTTCTGCATGCAGTGCCCCTGAATAATTTTTCTCCATTAACACTAGACACAAGCCAAAGCCAGAGCTCCAGATCCCAGTTCATTCAAATCCTCAAGGAGTTCAGGATGGAGTTATTCAACACAAGCTTAACCCAACAGATTCAATCTGGCTCATATCCCAAACTAAGGGAAGTTTATTTTCCAATTCCACTGCAGAACTTCGCTGCTACAAAACTGTCCTGGGCTCTTCCACTTGGACAGCAAAATCCTTCCCTGCCTTTTTGGATGGAGATCTCCATCCTGCAGTTAGAAGAGCAGCACCACTAACCACCCTGCTCCTAACCCCACTGGTGCTGGTCCCCTCTTTATTTTAGGAAAGCATGGGATTTGGAAATGGGAGGGTCTTCCCATCTGTAGAAGGAAATCTTTCCTCACATCATGTCTGTTTTGAATGAAAACATCAGATTTTGTCATTTGGGCACATCACAGCAGTACCACATTTACACAGAAAACGTTAGTGTTTATTCCAGCTTTGTCTGCCCTGTAGATGATAGTCCAGGCAACTGCCACAAACTCACTGAAAGCTCATCTTTGTTTGCAAAGCAACTTTCACACATGACATTTATAAAAGGTTTCTTAGTCCCTGAAATAATTCTTTTATTCAAAGGCTCCCGTGCATCCTTGTGTGCTTGGTGGGATCACTACAGAACGGACTACAGACTGCTCTCCTTCCTCAGGAATCAGCACTTGAGAGGACCACAGGAAAAAAGCAGGGTCTGTGCTCTCCAGGGTATACTTCTGTAGGTTTCTGGATGCAGATGCAAGAAGTAGGCAAGACTTTAAGCCTCCTCCTTTCCATCAGATCCCATTCCAAATTACATGATACCTGTCCACTCATCGCCATGTGTTTAATCTGTCCAGGATTAACAATTCTTTTCTATATCACAATACTGCTGTAAATTTATTCATACTTTTAAAATGTGTCAAAGATACAAATCATAGAATGATTTGGGTTGGAAGGGACCTTTAAAGGTCATCTAGTTCAAGCCCCAGAGCACACCACATGTGCTAAGTACAGTAACAGCCAGCATAGAGAAAAGGAAACAAAATTCAGTCCTCAGTGATGCAGAAAAGAGGCAGACACTGGGATGATGTCCAAGGATCTGGATACAACCCCAGGGTAACCTGCCAGGTTGATGTAAACCCATGCAGACAGTGGAACTGTACAACTTATTCATCTCCCATGAATAACTTGTATGGAGAGTTCCGAGGATGCAAAGGGTCTCAAATAGCATTAACAGGTGGCTCTTGACTTCTTTCCGCATCTGAGACCATATCCACCGGTGAGAAGACGAAGCATGTCCATATGGATGTGTCTTCTTGGGACACTTCCATAAGCTTTTTGGAGCATGGGCACTTCCTTTTTAAAAGCAGAATTACTCCAGCAAGAGACGTGGTATTTGTTCCTGACTGAAGGATAAGGTGTCTACAGCCAGTGATGGTAATGTTCATCTTGGGTAAAACCTCAAGCTAGTCCTTAAAGGCGCCAAAATCACCTCCAGTACAGTTGTTCTTTAATCCTGCCATGAACCAAGGACCTCAGCAGCCAGAACATCATCAGAGGTGAAGAGCCACGGAGCCAGCCTGATTTCACATGTTCTCAGTGAAATCACACCATATTTGCTTCCCTCCAAATGAGAACAGGATCACCTCATGGCCACTGTCTGGGCTATGCAATGAGGCACAGAAATAAACACTTTGTTCTTGATGAACACAAGGGCCTGGTCCTGACTTCATTTCTGTTGGTCAGGAACAAGAGCTTCTTCACTGGCCTCAAGAAGTTAAGGCTAGTCAAAACCTGTTTACATCAGAAGAGACTCACCGCCTGAGACACTGTAATCTAAACCATTTCAGGCAGATTGAGAATTGGACAGAAAATTCTTCTTCCCATCAAAAATTTCAGCTAGCTAAAAAGGAAAGATGAATTTAGCTCTTCAGATTAAATTATCTGCTTTAAATCAGGTGAATCATCTTTCCTCCAGGAAGCTAACATTTAGACTTTTGCCTGTGTGACTAAATCTGTATAAAGACATGTTTGTTGACACTGCTGAGCAACTGTGATACTTTGGAAAGACAGAGTGCAGGCAGAAGGGATTTTGTGAGTTTGTGCTAACTTCTTCACGTACACCTAGAAAATCCAGTTTCTAGCACCATCAGGAGTTGCAGTCTTATGTACTCTCTATATCAATGCCCAGTTTTTTTGCTATACATCATCCTGACTTCTATAAAAAATTCCATCTGATAGCACAGCATGGTATCTGATCAGGATGTAAGTTAGAGTGGTAAGTAGTCAAGGTCTGGCTGCACCATAGATGAGGAATTCTCAAAAAATTTAAATCAAGTGGTCACTGCTTTTGAAGGAAGTCTTGGATCAACATTTTCAAGTCAGTCTATTTAGTTGCACATGTTTAATTCCATTTCATATTTTAACCTTTGTTCTTCTGGACTGCTCTGAAAAACGTCATCCCTGATCACTGCTTTCAAAGCTTTTCTTGATGTGAACTCACACACCAAAACCCTCTGAAATGACAAATTACTGTTTCAGGGCTCTGCCAAATGTGTCAAGGCACTCAAAACCAAAAGCCCACAAAGCCAATGGCTCAGTCTTCACCCTATAGAGCAACAGGCTTTAAACTCAAATCTTCAAAATAGTTGACAGTTCATCAAAGAATTACCCTACATCAGACTATAGAGTTAAGTCTCTCCTACATAATACTACACACTAATAAGCAACAGGGACTTGGCAGACTTTCACCACATAACATGTTTCCTTTGGAGATTTATTTTTACAGGGACCACACACAGCAGCAAGTCTTTTAAATACCAATCCTAGTGAGCCAAAGTCAGCTCAGCACTGCTGAGAGAAGAGTGGAGGAAAACCTCCAGAGCATAGTTTCACCACTCCAAGCCTCATAACCATCTGCAGAGACCGTTCAGACTCTGAAGTCGGAGGGCTGGACCTTCCTACAGCCTGAATCACTGGAAAACCCAGGGAGCAGCAGGAACAAAAGTTTTCAGTCTGGGGACAGAGGAGAGCGTGGAAGCAGAACCTGGCTCCAGCAGCCAGCCAACATGGGACTCCTCACCTGTGTTCCACAGCACCAGTATCTCTTGGATGGGACCTGTCACTCCTCCACAGCCAGTACTGAGTCAGTGCATTTGTGCTGCAGCCCACACCCTTGGCAGTCCCCTGAACTTCAGCAGATGACATTGGCTTCAGATAAGCTCC
>NW_010322547.1:94341-108500 GCF_000700745.2 Antrostomus carolinensis
AGGTTGCAAGTGAAAAGGCCATTTCCTGTGCTAACAAACTCTTTGTAAGTATCTAGAAACAACGCAGCTCATAATGAGGTATTTGATGAACTCGCTGGAGACATTCCCAACACATCCAAATATGAGACAGCATTAAAACGCACAACAGTCATGCAAAAGAAAAATACCTTTTGTATTAGATTTCTTCTGGCTCATCCCCTCCCTACTACAAGCAAATCACCACAATCAAATCTTTCCCAGCTGAAAACAGAGTCTGTGATAGGAGAAAATGAAGCACCCCCACCCCAGTACACACCCCATGATATCTTGAGTAAATCCTGCCAGACCCAGCGAGTTTGCCAAGACAGATTCTGGTGGCAGTTCATTTTCCCTTAACAGCAATTTGCAAAGCTTGCAGAAAGACATGGAAACATCTGCCACATGCATGGCCTGCACCCTGGGGGACATGCAGAACCTCACAGAGGCTGTCAGTATATTTTTGCTGACCAAATTATGTATGATATATGGTCTGCAAGTCCCAGCCAAGGCCATGACAAATGGAACCAAAAGAAATCCAGATGTCTCCTTTCTCTGAGGTTGTCCATTGGCTGCATCATAGTAGTGAGGAGACTTATGACCAAGAACTTAGTAACTTCTTGATAATTTCATTTTATACAGTAATTCTAACTGAATACATGATTGCCAGCCTCTCTCAAAACACCTGCTGAATGTAACATTGGTTTGAAGGACATCCCCAATAGAATATTAAATGATAGAAAGGAAAATCCCATCGAAGCCATCATGGGGGATCACGTCACTTTCACACTGGAAATGCAAGATGTTTCCTTTCAAACACAGATCCTCTCTGTCACTCTGAAGGCATTGACAGTGAAGTTAGGTGACACTGAGGGAGCATTTATGAAAGATACTCAAACAGCCCATCTTATAAATCACAGCAACAGGCCATTTCAGAAGTTGTTTTCCACAAGACATCCACTCAGTACACTCAGTCTCTGTCATCCCAGATCAAGCCCAACAGAAGCTGCAAGATGAGCCATGTAAGTGTCCTAGGCAAATACCTTCTCATTATCAAATAGTGAATGCATGTGATCTACAAAACTTGAATTCTGAATAGATAACAAAATGATACCTTTAATAGCCTTTGGAGACACTAAGAGCTTTTGAGCTCTGATACTCAGCATGAAATGGGACAATGACTAGAGGTCACAAGAGGCCAAATTACACAGACCTGGAGTTCTCACAGCCCATTTCAGTCTCATTTGGAACTTGAATATTACTAGTGTTTGTCAGGTCCACGCACCCCAGCACATTGCCCATGGGTACTCTTGACTGGGGCCCACACTGTCTTTGGAGCACACACTCCTCACTGGCAGAAGGCTCACACTGGCACAGCCTGTGTTTGTGCAACACATCTGGCCTCTGGCAGCAGAGCATGGGTGCTGGAACCTCCCCAGGTAGCTATAAAGCTCTAAGGAAACCTGTCTCTTGGCAGGAGATGAGTAATCACTATTTAGAGTGTGGATTCTGGATGAGCTCAGCTTTGAGCTGTCAGCTACACAGTAGGAATAATTGCCATTCAGCTTGCTCATCTCCTTCTATCAGCACTAACAGCTGAGAGATAGAGGCAGCTCAAAGGTTTTTACACTTTCCAGGAAAGAAGACAGTGGGGGTGCTTTTGTGCTGGTGTTTTATTGTTTTCAGGGGATAGTTCAAATCAGTTTTATCCTAAAAATTCAGAGAACAGTAATAAATGGTGATTTTTCATGACTGCAGATACTGCTTAGCTATTTTGCTCCTGTTCTTCAGGCATGCATATCATTTATCTATAATAAACCACTGATAATCATTGCTTTGCATCTGTATTGAAATTTAAAGATACTCATTTAGCTAGATTAAAAGGAAAACTTATCTGCTCAAAGTCTTATGCAAATTAGAATACACAAACACACTGAAAGACCATTGTCTAAACATCAATGAACTGATATTTCTTGTTTGCATAGCTGCAGTCTCTCACTTAAGATACAGACTCACCACAGTCAGGCAGAACGAAAACAATAAAACATGCTATAATATACAAGGTCAGCACTGACATCTTCAGTCTCCTTTCTCCAGCAAGGGGAGCCCACACTGCAAACTCTATCCTAAACTAAACCAAAGCTGATTCTTCTTCTCCAAGAATGACTACCAGGCTTTGAAAAGCTAGGTCTTGCATGCAACAGCCAGCAATACCCAGTACAAGGCAGCCTTGAGCAGTGTGAGCATGGGAAGGACGCGGGTTCCAAACACTTGCTGACATGCAAAGCTCTGTCCCTAGAAGCTACAGATGTATCCAGGGATTTTTAAATGCCTCACAAGAACCTACATAGAGCTATATGTGCATTTTGTCTTTAAAGCAAAGGTTACAGTATGGAAACTCTGTAAGACACTCTGCCTTCTAAACAGCTCTATTTCAAGTATTGAAACTCTGATCTGAACTTCTGCAGCTCTTCCTCTGTTCCCTCCATGCATGCCAGAGTTGTGCTGACAAGAGATGGCTTCAGGCAGAAGTTCTCCTCTTTGTCTACAGTGTGACCATCAAAAGACAAGCACAGGGCATCCTCCTGCTCCATTAATGTCCCTGAACAGGCTCACTGGGGAGAAGCATCTTAGTCAGGGAGACAATGACTATCAGTGCTTTGGTGCTGACCTTTTTAGGGAAAACAAAGCAGTACCCTTTTTCTTCTTTTGAAGATCTGCAGCTTGCTCAAAACTAGATCATTGTTTAACATCCTGGGGAGTACTGGATGATTTCAGAGCTACTGGGCTAGAAACTGACACCAGAAACTCCACAGTGCTGATTCTGATGCTATTTTATTTTCAGACTATGCAGGTTCTGTTCATTAGGAAACTCTCCTAAGGCAAGATTAAAAAGTTATGACACACTGCTCAAATTATTTGTTCTTCCTCATTAGATGAAGTTCACAGCCTGGAAAACTTTGTGAACCATAGAATAATTGAACAGGAGAACAAGAACCATATCAGAACATCAGGATCAGTATCCCAAAGTTTGGATCAAGAAAGAAATCAGAAGAAACTTCTGGTCTCTTCTGAAGGTGCTGTCAACTACACTTCTGATTCAGTGAGCTCTCACAAGGGCTACACAATACCAGCTACGTACGCACTCAAACTGAGCAGGGACAGGCACCAGTTAAAGCAGGTTTCCATTTTAGACTCAATTCTAAGCAGTCATTGATCACCATAGAGCTAGAGCCAAATAGAAGCTCCTTGCAAGCCACAAGGAAATATGGGTGTTTCCTGTGAACTCAAACTCCAGAGAAACAAGCCACAGAGCCACTTACTGTTGAGTATGTAAATGGGACCTGCTCTCCCTTCACTGGGAATTTGAGGATGGTCTTTACACAGAATGCATGGGAACAAGTGGCTCGAGTCAGAAAAATCAACTAATTAAATGCTGTTATAATAATAAAAAAAAAAATCAGGTTCAATCCTGGCTAGCTGCAAGAAAAGGCTATCAGCAGCAGACTGGCTTGACCAAGGGCCCTGTGGGCTGTAACCACAGTCCTCTCCTCCATTAGGATCAGCCAAACCATGGAGGTGAGGGCTGTCCTGCAGGATTAGGGCTCAGCCCCTAGTGCTGTGTGTACATTAAGTCTCAGCAGAATGTCACCATCCCACCTTTATACCGTGGGATAATGGTATATTATTAGATAATTGCTACAGCCACTACTTTTGTCCATCTCCTGCTTTATTCTAACCACCAGAGAAAGGCAGAGCAGCTGCCTGCAGCCCCACTACAGAAACAGGGCACAGCCATAAACACTAACAGATCATTGTTTTGTTCTTTATACCCATGAAGTGCTTTGCTGCTCTGAGATAAAGTTTTACACCGTTTCCAATTAGAAACCCAAACTGCTTGTTGGATTAGGTGACTTCCACTCACTAAGCAACCCAACAAATATTTTCAGTTTGATCCTTACAGTTATTAACCCTGAAAGCACATGGAGCACTCTGCTCAAATACCTGTCACTCAAGATTCATTGAAGGCTTACACCACACCACCAAAGCCTTTGCATGTCTCTTGGGCATGGCCATGACTTGTTTCATTGTGGTCACCCTGCAACAATTCAGCCCTCAGCATTCCTGACTGGCCCAAATCTCCAGTTTGTGGGCTAAGTCTGTAGACATACCCCTGAAAGAGAATTATGAAAGGCAGTGCTTGTCTGGCTTTTAGCCCACACAAGCCCAGTCATCTCCAGGCTGGTGATGCCAGAGATTCTCTCATTCTCTTCTTTATGGCACTCTTCCTTCACTTCACTTTGGGATATCCACTGTAGGCCTCCAGCCTCGCCTCCTCCACAGATGTGTGAAAGAGGGACCTGCAGAGAGGCCTCCTTGTACTTCCTGCAGTGCTAAGCACAATCCACATCGCTCACAGTGCACGTGACTCCCTGTGAGGCTGGCAGACCTGACAGGAAATATTTGCGATATTTACACAGATGATGTGTAAATTCAGTGCACAAAGTACCTCCACTGGGCCTTGCAAAGCACCAGAGACCTGCAGAGTGCCCGTGCAAGCTCATGTGCTGGTCAGCAATCACACCGTAAGGACCTCTCTGAAACCCTCCCCCAGTCTGTGTGCCACCTGCTTGTGCCATGGGTGTGTGTAAGACAACAAGGATGCCACCCTGTGGTAAATCTGAGCATCAGGAGTGGAAACAGGGATCCCCGTTGAGGTGCCGATCAGGATGGAGTGACTGCTGCTCGCAACCGTGCTGCTGAATCCCTAGGAAGGAGAAGGACACACGGTGACAACGAGCAGTCACCATGCTCTAGTAGCAGCACTGCTGTAGTTGTGGGCCACGAAATCCCAGGAAGGACTTGCAGGAAGAACATCTAGTCCATCTTTTGTATGAACTGCTATGGCAAGAAAGAAGAATCACCTCTCCTTCCACCCCCTTGGCAGGGCAAGAAGAAACTAGGAAAGAGCCTGGCTTTTTTGGTTTGGTGACACGCAGGGACACTGCAAGCTCTGAAGCACACCCACTGCCCCCAGCCCAGTGAGCAGCAGCACAGGTCTCACCCTTGCCCTGCTACAGAACTGACAACTGTGTAAGGCTCTTCATCACCAGCACATGGAATGTCTATTCAGCATCACATTATATCCTCCTAGAAGTAAAGTGATCACTTATGAATTTCTGAAAATTCAGGTAAAGCTGAACAAGACATTTAGTGTTTAATGATAATGAATTTAATTCAAAGGAGCTGATAGTTTGGTGTTTCAACTTTCTCTTACCAATCCAACTCCTGTAACTTGTTTATTCTTCCTACAAGTTTAAGCATAGATGTATTGGGTTTGCACAGCAAGGTTTTGGTAGTGGGGATGCTACAGGGGTGGCTTCTGTGAGAAGCTGCCAGAAGGTTCCCCCACATCTGACAGAGCTGACGCCACTTGGCTCCAAGACAGACCCACCGCTGGCCAAAGCTGAGCCCATCATCCCACACTTCCAAGAGCCTAACAACAAGGCAAACTCCACCTCAGCAAGCTCACGTGAGCATTGAGCTTCTCTCAAGTAATTTTAAATGGTTAGTCAGGCCTGGACCACTACTTCCTTGTAATGATGCAGATGGATTTATACACACCTTTCAGTTTGCACATTGGGATTTACAATCCCTAAAGTGGAACAGGAACACAGACATACTCTGGTTTTTGCTTTACAGGATCATCAAAAGCAGAATTGCCCTTGTTTATATTAGCTTATGATTGGAGCTATTTCTACAGAAAACAAATCCCAGAGATTAAATTTTAGGTTAGTCAATACTGCATTGAAGCATTAGATGTAATGTAAATTATTTGATCCAAGTCAGACCAAATGAAAGCTTTGCAGAAGCTAATTATTGTTCTGTTTCATATGTCCCATTGGGTGATGACAGTAAGAAACCATTTCAAATTAGAACACTAGGCACAGGCTCCCTACACAACAACGCAGCTTTCTTCCCTTTAACACAAGGCCTGCTAAGCCAGTGCAGACAATGGTTGAAGGATTTATAAAACACTTGAGGAGAGTAAGTTATCAGGCACTTTCACTTCAGGCTTGCTTGACCCTCTTCTGTAGGTGTCCTCTGTGCTTCCCCCAGTAGGAAGCAGTTAAATGCGGTGCCAGCAGATGGCAACCCAATAAGAGTTTATAACAGCTCTTTGAGCCATGCAGGCCCACAGCGTGGGCAGCCAAAAACGTCTGCTTTCCTCTCTCGGCACAGGAGCAAGAGGATCAGAGACGTCGTTCTGTGTCATTGCAATTAAGTCTTTGAAGGAGCTCAGAGGCTAAAGAGAATATCTGGGTGTTTTTGACTCAAGCCAACCAGTCTGCAGTGGAGACACCTCCATGGTATTCCCTGAAAAACCCATTTCAATACCCTTTAACTCATTCCATAAAATCCTTACTAGCTTCTCAATGCCAACACGCAGGAAGTTCACACCACACAGCTGGTCCCTGACTGCTGTGGCTTGGCAGTGTCAGAGTCTCCATCTTTACCTCCACACCCTTGCTGAAGATTAGATGCAAGTGGTTTCCTTTGAGCAACACTGTCCGAAGCACAGCTTTGAATTCACACACACTGGCATTTCAGGCAGCACAAAGCCACGTGCACACAGCCCATTTTCTACAAGCCCCCATGCCCAGGGCATGGGGATTTTCCTTCCTACTTTATGCTGCAAATGGCTGTTCAGGTGCTTTTCCTTCTTCCTTCTGGAACTCGTGGGATGAGGTGGTCCGGGTTCACCTGCAGAAAGCGGTTTCAGTATTGCTTTAAGCATTCAGAGTTTTCCTGGATTTTCAAAGACTATCAGGTAGAAGGTCTCATGTTCTTTGCAGAGTTAATGTTCTGCCTCTTTTGAAGGAGCAATGCTTGCCCACAGCCACAGGGACACATCAGAACCCCAAGGACTGAAGCTCGAGCACAAATTCAGACAAGCCACAACCCACATGCTTTTCAGCCATGTTTCTGTCATTAGCTCAGCTCTGTGCTGAGGAAGGAACACAGCTCAAGATGCCTGCTTGCTGACTATGCCTTACCAGCCTGGCCTACACAGAGCACACCAGGAATATCTGTTCAAGAATAGAGCCCAGTCTATTCTTCAGCCTGTGCTTCTGCATTTACAAAAGGAAGAATTTAGATCTCAAACTGTGAAGACTGCTCAGTCTTCCCAGCACTTGAACAAACCCTAAATGCAGGCACACACTTCATCAACATGAGTTTTCTTGAGAGGGGACGAAAAATATCCCTATACAGGGTGATAACTACCAGGACAAAAACATATAGAAGGACTACTTGAAGTAACCATTTTGGAGTCATTAAAGGGCATACGAGTGAGCTGTCTAGTGAGGGAGAAGATTACAGCAACATCTAGCTAATAATTAGTAGGGTAGAAGATAAGTCTCATTCACTGAACTACTGATGAAGTAGGATCTAAAGGTCCTGTGTTGGAGGGCTGCTCACTCAGGATAAGGAATAACAGTACTTTTATGTTAATTTATGCTGTCCAAAAAGCTAGCAATTTTAGGAGACACATTTAGATTTCAGAGAGGACTGCTTATTAATATTAATCTCAGCTCCTATAAATATATTTCTAATCCACCGCAGGATTAGTAGGTTGTGGATGTCAGATGTGCCACTGCACACACTGGATTTGTTAGAGAACAGGGGTTGTGTTAGGTCACAGGGGCTCAGAGCAAGAGTGAGGGGATGGATGCTAGCTCACTAGCTGTGTGATGTGGAACCACAAGCAGCAGTCCTTCTTATCAGGCTCTTGGGCTTCCTATATTTCTGGCTTCTCCTACTAACTACAAGTTACTGCTCCTTAACAGAGAAGGCAGATCTCAGCTTTTTCTTATGCTTCTTCAGGGGCTCTCACAGCAAAACTGTTTCTGAGCCTCTCATCTGCACAGTAACTCTTCTCTCAGTCTTGTGTTTCCCAAACACCTTTGTACATCCCTTTGCCCCAAATGGACAGAGACAGCTCTAACCCAGACTACACTTGTTAATACAAAGCAACTACTCATCACAGTTTCACCTGTGCTACTCCCTACCAAAACTCTGCTGTCCAGTTCAGACACAACGCAGCTGAACATAGACATCCCAGAAGTGGCACAATTTTCTAGACCCTCCCCATGCAGTAACCTTTCAACATGCTTCCAGTCACTTTCCCACCAGTAAGAACTGGATAAGAAAACTTTTTCCCTGTGACTGGCCCAAACCAGTTTCAGCCACAGCAGAACCAGAGTATTCATTAGTTTGGATGCCCTATTGTAAAGTTTCTGGTGTTTGCAAAGTATCTCACAATGGGATCCATGAGCAAAATCATAACGTACAAGACCTAAAGTCCTAGATCCAAGGAAATAAGATTTCTAGAGCACTGAAACCAAGAAAACAATAGAAGTAAAATAACACCATTCCAAACAACCACCAGTGAGTTACTCACGAGTTGGGAGAGGCTGCATCACAGAGGCTTGGAAAAGAGCTTTTTGTTCCTTTATGTTCTGCACAGCAGCTGGAAAAAACAACCATGGGCTGGATAAAACTAAGGGTGAGCCATCCTAAAGTGACAGTCATCATCAGACTAACAACAACAAGGAGGAGAGGTGCTACTACACCTGTGTCAGAAAACAGTCTGCTCCATGCCTCAGTCAGGAAGTCCTGGAGCAGGTTCAGAGTTACATTAAAGAAAGATGTCTTAACTAGCAGGGAACACATCCTTACAAAAATGAAGCAGGCAATAATTCATTCTAGTATAACTATTCCCTGAGGTAAATAGCATTGGATTTGTTTCTGGAGTAACTAGCTCATTACCTCAGGCTGTGGCAGAAGCAGCAAGTGCCAGCCATCTGGAGCGCTAGATAGCCTGCTGCCAGCAGAGCTGGTGCTGTGGAAGAGGTGGAGAGCTGGGGTGAGTTAGAGCAATGAGCACGTGTACAGCATAGACAGAAGAGAGAGCAAGGGAAGGAACATGTAAGAAGGGAACACTAAGGAATAAAGAACTACACTTAAAGAGCCTGTAATTGTAGTCTAACTAAGAGCAAAGCAGATGTTGGAAACAAGATTATTTCCAGTCTGTTTGCTAGCATGTGAAAAGGGGGGAAGGTAAGCTAACAAGAGAGCAAGACTCAGGGGGGTAAGAGTGCTATTTGGGAAAGTGCTTAACCTGATACACCGAGTCAGGAGATCCCCAAATACTGAAAATACCATGACCTGAACACCAAAACCACAGCAGAAACACTACAACACAGTTGTCTGCCACAAAGTTTGTCTCCCTTGCTAAGGGAGCCCACGATCTGTAACACTTCAGGCATACACTTCCTGTAGATGCTGCTTTATGTCTTTAGCAAAAGCCATCAACACAGGCTTTTCTTACCTTATTCTGATACTACAGCACAGAAAGCACTTAGGTGAAACCAGCTCTGAAGCCCAAAGCATTTTTTCTTTTTCAGATTAAAAGCCAGTACTATTACTATCTTATCAGCATAAAATCAGCTGCTGTCCAACCAACCACACTTTCAAGGAAGACAGGTACAAAAAGCAAACAAAAAACCCTACCCACAATAATACCAACCACAAAACTCAAAACCAAATTACATTCTATCACTCCCCCCCAAAAAAAACCAAACCAAAACCAAACCTACCACCTAACTGCTTACCATATACAGAAAGAAGCCTTAAAGTACCAGATCCTAATGACTTTAACAGAGAAGGGAAAAAGATGGATAAAAAAAAAAAAACAACCAACCAAACAAAAAACAAACCACCCCACAAAAAAAAGCCAAACCCTCAGAACTTACAAAACAATCTACCTTCTAGTAAGGGGTGTCGCATGCCTTTTAAATAGAGGCTTGCTGGCAAGGATTGGTTCAAAGAAAAGGCCAGGTGTGGCCATTCAGAGTACTTAAAGGAAACGGAGTAGAACGATTTCTCTGTTCTTTTCTAATACTGGTAAGTAAGGATACGGCAGAGAAATTGTAATGCTTCAACAGTATATAAGTTTTGTAGTAGCCTGCTATACAGGAAGCCTATTTCTTTCTTCTACTATTATGGGCTCTTAAAGTCTGAGCTCTTTGTGCTACAAGGGGTTACAGTCAAAATCTGAATACAGAAGTCAGGACAGCTGTATTTGCCTCCTGTGGATGTAAGGAGATCAGTTAGGCTGTCGTAGTCTCCCCTGGAAAAGTCAAGGCCTCTAGTGAGTTCCTCCCCCATTTTCCCTTCCTTGTTCCCTTAGGCTCATTAAAGAAAATTGTTCTACTGTTTAGGAAACTGCATGTGAGAGTCATGCCTGCAGAGAGCTAAAGAGATATTGCTGTAGTGCTGGGATCCCTTTCTCTGGAAGCAGGGGAGAACAAAGCTTTCCCTATAAAGCTCTTTTTTTGGGTGAAACATACCAAAAAGTTTTGCCTTTTCCCCCCAAATTAAAATGTGCTTGTTTGGGCTGATTCTAGGGAAGAAATGTTGACAACTGGGAGGCTGGCAGCTAACACTGATTTAGCCAGCCACAAACTAGGAAGCTAGATCAGATCAGGGTTCTTCTGGTTTTATTTGTCACAGATAAAGCAAGATAACTGCTTCTGAAGCTGCTCTAAAACCTGAGTAGTAACACTTGGGCAATAGCCTACCCCCAGGTTGTTTGTCAGCCCCAGATGGTTGGTGGTTTCTCCATGCTGTAAAGTTTTGATAGTTGCTGACACTGCAGCGGAACCCTTTGTCAGCTACCGGCTTTCAGGGTCGTGGTTTGTAGTTGCACTTTCTGCTGAAGAGTCTCAGTGAATCTGCACTGTCAACTACAAAAAAATTTGCTTTACACTTTTATAGATTTATAAATACTTCTTGTGTAGTATTTATTGTCTAAATAACTTGCTAAATGTTCCAGAGCCCCGAGATCCTTGACAGTATCCAGAAACAATGACTTGTTGAGGTTATTTAGAGGGTTTCAACTGGCGTCCACTATACAAAGTGGTTGTCACTGGATACTCCTAGTGATACTGACACTAAATAAAACAACATAATGGGATATGCAGTGAAGATGTGGTTGATATTTGGGGCTTCTAGCATGCCAATCCATTCTTTTTCAGTGACAGAAATCCCAAAGGTAAAGAAATTACTATTGCTCTGGGTTAAATATCAGCCAAATTATGCACTCAGTGAGAGCTGAACAAACCTTTTATCACTGCAGGGATTTCACAGATGTAAATGGAAATAAAATGTTGTTCTTCTCTCTGCATCTCAGAAACTGCCCTGGACAAAAAGATGGGTGGCAAGGGAAAAAAAGATCCCTGGCATTCAAATATCTTACTCATGAATCTGATCATGTGGCTGTGGAAGCTGGGCAGCTTCTGGACACAGCAAAGGGAAACCTTCAGTGCAAACTCACAGCTGTTTCTATTATGAATCCAAACGTACTCTGAGTTCAGAGGCAAGTAAAACCGAGATTTGGGAGTGTTTCAAAGGAACAAGGGCAGGATGATGACTTTGCTTTGTACTTTTTATCCCACTTCTGTGCTTCCCACCTACTTTTGCTCTTCATCCCCTGGGCAAAGCATGACTACAGGTGGTAAATTTGAGGATCAGTTCAATCTCAAAGAAAAAAAGTAAGCTCTCAGAGGAACAATGATCCCAGCTCTCCAGCTGGCACAGCTTTCATGGCAGTGCTGAGCACTGGGCACTGTTGCAGTGGTTGGCGGTGGTCTGAGGCTGCACTACCTCCCTACTAGGCAATACAAAGTCTATTCCAGGTACAAAAGAAGGCACACAGTCCTCTAGTAACACAGACCTGATGTCCTGGATATGAGGAATTTATCTTCAAATACATTGTTAATTTGTGAAAACCAAAGGGAACTATTAGATTCCCAAGTCCTCAATCAGATCTTTAGTGTAACATTTCAGTAAGGATGTAACCATTACACCACTATGATTTCTCATGGAAAAACATTCAAGCTTAATTCAAATACATCTGCAATAGAAAGCATCATGTCCCTGGGTTTTTTTTCAAGTGGCACCCTCCCTGCAGTGGCTGCATCCCTCTGGAGTAGTTGGGCTATGCAATGGGGAAAAAGTGTCTACTGGCACTTTCAGAGCAACTCTTCCAGCTACCAGGGAAAAAGGCTGTGCTTTCCAGGCCAAACCTGGATGCTTTTCTTATTCAATAAGACATTTATTAAAACTTCATCCAGTTCTTTCAGGCAATACCCACTAAAGCAAAAGGAAGAGTAACTAAGTGATGGAAAAAAACCGTAAGAAACCAGGATAAGGGTCCCCCATGTAACAACCGAGCCCCTTTCCTCCCTCTCTGCTGCCCTGGACTGAGAACAGGAGATGCTGCCTACCATAAGTGACTAAGGAGTTCTTATAGCTTTGTATTTTCTTCCAGAAATGAATACATCTCTCTTCTTTAGGGCAGGGTCTCCAGGACTTCTCTAATGAAAAGCACCTTTTTTTTTTTTCCCCCATAAGGGCATCTGTGCTGGGAAGACTTTGCTGGTTTCAGCCATCTAATTAGGAAAGGAGTTGTGTGAGAAAGCAGGTAACTGAGGAGCTCATATTTTGTGAACAGAGTGAATTTAATTTGTGTAAAGAGAAATGTGGGGCTTAGGCTGAATTATCAAATTAATTATAACAACAGATCACTCACTTTTGCAGTGATTTAATTATCAAAGATTTTCCAAATGAAGGGAGAGGGGAACCAGAGGAGGGACAGAGCATTTCCTGAGGGAAATGTCAGCTTGCCAGTTGCATTCCTTACCTGGAGATGTCAGGCCAAGGTCATTAAGAGAAGGTGCCACAGCACAATCATTTGTGATGGCTTGTGTTGACAAGCACCAGCTTTTCCATGATGTGGCGTATATATTGCCATGTAGAAAAAAATGTGTAAACCAAAGTATTCAAGTGGAAATAGAACACTGAAGGCCACTTTCGTCCCCAGAACAGTCAGCCACCATTGTGTGGATTAAATCCACATCAGGCAGAGATGGGAGAGCAAAGAATTAAGCCAGTTTCACAAGTGGTTAACTGAGTCAGAAAAAACTAAATGCTTGGAGAGAGATCTAGGACAACGTGCAGAGCTGCATCTAGAAATGGGCCTCATCTTCAACACACCTCCAAGTACAGGAACCATTTCTAGCAAAGTATGTTATGCCATTAGTGGATATTTGCAAGATTAGGATTAGCTAGAAGGCTTCCAGACATCCAGTTTAAAGCATCATGGGAAGATGAAGGGTGCTGAAGACTGTTGTAGGAAAGCTGGTCTGCATCAGCCTAGCAGCAATATAGAGTCCAAAAACTGGGATCAAAAAACATATTCACACCTTTTAACCACAACTGCATGAAAATTGGCAGCATCCTATGGATTTCTGGGGGAAAAAGCAGGGTGAAGTAGATAAAAATGAAAATTTAGGATACCCTGATGTTATCTTTTCTTTCTTAGCATATGCCCCAGCCTCCTTCATCCTGGTATAGGGAAATGGATCATGAACCATCAACTAACCTTTGATACCCAATGACCAGCTTTACGGGACAGTTGCATTCTCTTTCACCCACACCCAGAGATTTTCAGCCTCATACTTTTTATGCTGCATAGAAACCTAGTAACACACAATTACAATTCCCAGGCATCAGCAGCTCAGCTCTTACTGTCTGAGTTTGTTACCATTGCTACTACTTGCTCATGGAACCAGCTCCAGGCCTGGTATCCAGATCTTAAATCAGGAACTGAGCTCAGTTCAGATTCATGTAGCAGCCAAACCAGGCAGCACCCACCTCCCACATCATTAGCTTTAGGGAGCAATAATCAGCATACCACTTAAACTTAATCCCAGTTTATCTGCATTTTACCCCAATGAGTTGCGGATTGTTGCATCATTTTAGACAACCCTTTCTTCTGAAAAGGCTTTGGCTTGGCCTTGTACCACTTTGTGCTGCTAAAGTATCATGGGTGCAAGTCAGGAGCAGAGTAAGCCATATAACCACAAAGTTAAACCCTGTGACTTTGGACAGAGACAAACAGAAAGGCATTTAAATGGGCTTCTGTTTTTACTGCCAAGCATTGTCAGTAGAGATACTAATTTAACTGCTTCATCCTCTCTGGCACACAAGGATTGCAAGAGAAGGCAAGGAAGCTT
>NW_010322547.1:108528-143974 GCF_000700745.2 Antrostomus carolinensis
TCATTAGGAATATTGGGAGGTATTTCAATGTATTGAGACCTGAGCAAGATCAGGCCGGGACAACTGAAATGCTGCTCTTGCTGCTTGGATGAGTGGCACTGGAATTCTTCTGTACACGTGCACGCTGTTCAGTTGCTTCTCAGCAGTTCTTTCCATCAGGGTAGTGTGTTTCCTGGGCAAGGAACTTACCCGCTTTCTCAGATGAATTACCTGAAGTACCTAAGACACTTTAACATTTGTTGTCAGACTCATAAAACAAGTCCTACCTCAGCTGGCAATGAATCTGATGTGCTGTGACAGTCACAAGCAGGGCAACAAAGAGAATCATTAAATGTCAGTATATCTGAAAAAGACCTCAATGTCCCCCTACCAGAAAGAACAGCATGTGTCTCCAAAAGTGACAGTCTTGATCTCTGCATACAGGCATGTGTGAATGTACAGACTGATGTGCCAAGTTTTATTAATGCGGGTTTCCTTTGAAAAGAATTATTCACTTGTGTATCTTGTCCAGCTATTAGGTCTGAGATTGTGCTTTTCTGTGACAAAGAGCAGGAAAGAAATCTCTACTGTCTTCTCTGCTTTTAAAAAAAATTTTCCTGCCTACGGGAAATATTTGATAGGAGAAGACAGCTCCTATATCACAGATCATGCATTGCAAACTGTGTGTACACTTTACACAACATGAAGGTAGCTTGTGGAATTATAGCCGCTGAAAATGAAATATCTCAAAATATGAAAGGGCAAGAGAAATTTTATAGCTAGAAAAAGTAGTGGTACAAATCTTCCTGCTACTTTAAAGGAGATCATCTGGTTCAGGAAGATTTAGAGATTTAATTTCCCTTCAGAGAACTTCTATTTAAATTAGCAGAGTTGATTACACTGCAGAGTGTTCAGATGTTCTTCAGTGGCTGGACTTTACTCACTCCCAGTGGAATTTAAACTACATCACTGAAATGGACAGAAAGATTGATCAGAGGAACCTTCCAAGGCAAAATCACTGCCAGCATAGAAAATACACTTCACCTTTGCTATTTCCTCTTAAGTGGTGGTAAGTGCAATATTTAAAAGTAGACTGAGTGAAGTACTTGTAAGTGTACTGCAGAGAAAAGCCTTCACTGTGACAATGAGAAGAGGTATGTCCCTTCCTAACAACTCTGCTCTTGATGAGAAAGGAATATATTCACCCAAGTCACTGCTGAGTAGACACAACCAGATGCAGAGAGAAGGTGCCAGTTTAACTGTGAGACTTGTAAGACTGCATCTTTCCCTTCTGTTTTGTTTTGGGTTTTTTCCCCCCCCCACCTGCTTTTTCTCTGCTAGCTGAACTCTTGGAACTGGTGAACTCTGCTCACCAGAACACACAGCATGTGAGGGAGCTGAGAATGAACTGACTGGTGTGAGGAAGCTTCAAGGAGCTGCAGCCCACCACAAATGGTGACCTCTTAGGATGTCCTTGGGCTTTGCCTGGAATACAAACATGAATACCTGGATGTCACCCTGGGCCAGCAAGAGTGAATCAGCCAGTAAATTTCTGTACTGTCCTCAATTCTGTACTGCAGTTTAAAACCTAGCAGAGAAGCAAACTAAATAAGCTTTTTTTTCTTTCCCCACCAGAGAAAAGGCACATTCATTTTCCTAAGAGTGACCAGCTCTTTTTAGTCTGGTACAGCCTGGAGCTTTCCTACAGTCCCTATGAAACAGAGGAGAGCCCATGCCGTGCCTTGGCAACAGAAGTCACCGGAATTAAACGCTTGTGGACAATGATCGTGTTCTGCAAAGGAGTTAAGAGCTGCTGAGGTTTTGCTGTGGAAGAGTGATAAAGATTAGCCAACCCTGCTAATGAGATATGCGGACACTTAGTCAATCTCAGAATTCAGGAGCAGTTGGCTGATACCCAACCAATGAAAAAAGCAGATGCTAAAACCTCGTTTAATATTCTGCTGACAGCGCTGTGGAGGTTACATGAGAATAAATGGGAAACAGCTGCCCACTGCTGCTTTTCCACTGCAGCCCTGTCCAATATGACCCACTCCCTGAAATATGAACATTACAATGAATTGGCTTTGCTCCCACAAGCTTTGAGTGAGCCTGAAGTGGGCTGGGGGTGGGGGAAGATGGCTTGGGAAGGACCAGGATGGACAGTGTACAGAAAGAGTTATAAGGAACGTGAAAGAAATTGAAGTGGGTGGGCAGGGGGCTGTATTTGCAGAAACAAATGCTGCTAAAGCAGCAGGGAGTAGCTCAGGCTTGAGGAACTAACGAAATTCTAGAGTTTGTAAAAGGCCTCTCCATTCTTGTAAGAGCATTGATCTTGACCGCCAGCAGGTTTTGAACACGGTTTCTCTACTGTCACAAGCATGAGAAGCTATGTTTTAAGCTACAAAGCCAGATCTTGTGAAATGTAACAGACCAATCTCTGCTCTGTGCTGAGCAACAAGAACTTGTCAGTGGGTTACACCAGCCCACTCCTGGCTGCAGGCTCAGAGCTTTGACAGCGGTAACATCCAACACTGAACTGGTGAATTCCAGAGGGTCTGCCACCTACATGGCATTAGGTAGGCTAATTGAGCCCCCAGGGGAACACAGCACCTTTAGGTGCTGCAAGACATCTGTTAACCTCCAACAACTGAGCAATGAGCCTTTGCAAACAACCAAGAGACCAGGAGTACATCAAACATTGGTGGGTAGTTTTGTACTCAAAGAACCAGTCCCTATATTAACGTCAGCCCAACGCGTAAGAGATGCCAAGGAATTGTAGCTACAATCACTATTGTTGATGTTACTGTGCAGCAGTTTGCTTCAGGACTCGCTTAGGACTGCTCTGAGTAGGCAGATTGGGCATGGAGCCTGCTGCCATGTCAGTGATGAAGTTGCCAACATCACACTCACACACAGGTCCTCCGAGGAGCCCAGTGCTGGGACTCAACCACACAAACAGTGGAAGAGTGCCTGGGGAGAGCCTGGCTCCACCAAGCAGTGACTAACGCAGTCCAGCAGAGCATTGCCATCACAAGCTTCGAGCACCAGTACAGGGGCTTTGCAACTGGGCAATATGGGAATGATCTCTTCAGTTATCGGTATGATTAACTCAACTATTTGCATTAAACTAGGCAGAGTTTAGACATGCAGTCCTGTGCACATACAGAAGTTTCTAGAGTGGTGTAAAAATCTTATAGCTGATGATTTTGGGTCTGCTCCAAGCTCATGGAAATCGAGATTCCCTCATTTTAAAGCAGTGGTCCTTACAGGTCTAATCTCTTACACTGCCATCCTATTTAAATACATACCTTTATTCGCAGGATAATTTTTGCAGGACAGGCCCCTGCTGAGTGTCCCAGAACATCTCACACACACTGTACGTGCTCCTGTTACAGCTTAAGAAAGAGACCAGCAGCTCATTGTGTTGTTCCTGCATTTGCTACTCTTCTTGATTATTTTAAGCCTGTCGTTAGAAGTAGAGCTGAAGCAGGAAGAAATGTTGATAACAAACTGTATGCAGAAGCAGATAATATGACTTCTCCTCCCCATCACAGAGGACTAAAATCCTAGGAAACGGAAACAGGGATTTTGTTGGTATTAGTGGGTAAGATAACAAACTACTATCTCTTCCAGAAGTTGAAATAGAGCATTTGAAAGCTTTACAGAGAGCAGCACTAGCACTGAACAGACAATGACACAGGCTGAACACTGCATAAAGCCACTGCCAGGGAAGGGTTGCACCTCCAGTGGGAGGCACATGTGTGTATGGAGGGTAGACCTGGCCCAGAATGCTAAAACGTCCTCTAATCTGGGTACACAGAACTGCTGTTTAAATAACAGCAGGGACCTGCCAGAGAAAAGGCTCATCTTCAGCAATAGCAGACATCTGTGAGGCATCTCTTCTCAGCATCCTCCCCTGTAGCAATGCCCATCGCATTTGGCCACTACTGCCCAGCAAGGAGGCTTCCTATTGCTTCACAGGACAAGAAGCCTCCCTCTCTTCAAAACAGCATCACCTGATTTCAGTACAAGATCTATGTGGCAAAATTGTCAGTGTGTAGAGCTGATGCCTAGGTGCTAAAGCAGTCTAGGGTTTAAAGAGCTGGGAGAAGCTGGCAAAGGCGATCTGGGGCATGGATAAAACCTCCTGCTTTCAGTGAGAACTAAGGGAGGTAGGCAGGGTGTGGTGTGTATTTGAGGTCTGAGAAAAAAAAGGACCAGGCAACCAAGCAGTGGACTTCTTGTGTGCCATGCAGGAGAACCATGTGGTGAATTTTTCTGGGTAGAGCTCTTTGTCCATACTGAAAACATGTCTTCATCTATGCAATGTGAAGCAATAAAGAATCTTTTGTTGATAAAATGCTAAAAATAAAAAGAGAGATCAGTATTCTGATAAAAAGGAAGGGATGTTCAATAAGCTTTTTGTCCAGTTTCTTCACAGAACAGTGACTTCCCAGACAACTTGATCCTGGAGACAGAAGGGAAATGTATGTTGTGGCACATAGGCTGAGAGAGGGACTAAAACTGGCTATTAATAATCAAGCACATTAGTTAAGCATAGTCACACAGTGACATTTATTCTTTGCATTCAAAAAATGAACGATAATTAAGTGAAACTGGCCAGTCAGCTTGTTCTATTACTGACCCAGAGGCTGGGGAAGAAGGAACTTGTGACTGCTATTAGACAAACAAAGGCATCAAATGGAAAAAACCCCTGGCTTTACCATAAATCTATAGCAACTGCTGTCATGACTCAGACTGAGAGTCTGTCTAGGCTGACATCCTGTCTCCACCATTGCTGGAAAGCAGTGGATGCCCAAAGTTGTTGTATAAAGAAGCCTCCAGTGAAACAGAGTGGGAACTCTAACAGACACTATGCAGTTGTTCTTCATTTCTCTGCATACAGTCTGCTTTCCTCCACTTCAGCACTCTAAAAGCACCAGTTGGGGATTAAAGTTTGAAACCAGGGCTCAAGACCTCTCTCTGGTTGGAATTCACTGGTAATGTTGGTTCCTGTTATTGTATCCGAGATGAGCGACAACAGCGTACCAACTTTTCATCTAATGAGTCAAAGGATTTCAGAATTGGTTTATGTGACATAACTCTGCTCCCACTCCCTCACTCAGCAGAGTAAAGTGGGACACCAGTGCACCAGATGGGGGCAATCTATGGGCTCTATGTCACAGCACACAACTCTGGAGCTCTTTGGCAGTAAAAGGCACAAATGCTTTGGGGTAAAAGCGAGAGCAGTGCTTAGGGAGTCATGGCAAGAGAGGGATCCCTGCTATTGGGAAGGGTCACTCCTGGGAAGTGGATTAAAGATAAACACCCAAATGGCTGTTTTATGATACAAAGGAAGAAAGTGCAGCTATTTTTCCCACTCTGATGTCCCTGACTATTTCAGGGATAAGCACCAGTGGGTCCTCATGCCACCTCACAGGTTAAATACAAATGAGGGCTTGTTCCCTGGCACATCTGCAGTGTTGGTATTTGCCCCAGGAGGCACTATGTCCCTCTGCACCAGAATCCCTATGCAGACAGGGGCCATCACAAACACCTTAGCTATAAAATGAACTCTGGTGTACAGGTAACCATTGACAGCCACCCAAAGACAATGGGGCTGAGCAGCACTGATTCAACACCCTGCTCCAGACCTATCAAGTACTTTGCTTGAACAGGGCCATATTGAGGAAGGTGTCAGAAGCTCTGAAGGGGACAGATGTGGGATAATCTGAACTGCTGGAAGATTTAACCCAATGCCATACTGGTCAGGTACAGCAGCATAGGCTTTTGTATCATTTGAATAATTTTTATAGCTTAAACTATAACTCTTTTAGCACAACTGGCAGCAGTTCAGGATTCCTGTGCTGTGCTCTGCTCTCCTGTGTAGATCAGATACACCCAAAGGGAAAGTTTCTTCAAAATTGCAGTGTAAACTGGTGGCAGAGCAGAGGTGTCAGCGTTTGCATCTATGACTGTTTTCCATTCTCCTCCTGTATATACATCAACAAAGTTGAAATTCAAATGTGTTTAGAAAGAGTTCAACCCTGGATGGAAATGCTGATATCTGAAATGTTGAAGTGTGTGGGTGGGCAGAGTTCTCTCAGCTGCATATTTTGAAAATGAGAACTGAGAAAAGAGATTTTCTTCTTTAAGACTGGAATTAAAACAAACATACCAAAGAAATAAAAAGTGATGTAATGGGGTCATCACAAAATTATTTTCCTTTCAGGATAAACTATCATAATTACTATTTAATGATAGCAATTGAAGAACTAGTCCCCCCTCATTGTAGGCATAAGCCCATCTGTTAACTGTGAATCATGCAAATAATGTGACATAGGAGACTTCTGAGAATGGTTTAACTGTTTTGCAGCTTGCACTCCCCATACTCTACCCACTGCACATTCAGCTTTATGGTCTGGCAGGGAGAAATTGGTTAGAATTCAGAGAATATCCGTTCATATTTTAAAGATTCTGAAAGTTATGCCTCATTGGTCCCTGTCAGTAGTGATTCAGTGACCACTTCAGTCTATGAGCTTTGGGCTCAGACCAAAATACCATCCTGTATAACAGTGAACTCCAGCTTTAGGATGGTTCTGCTCAGGATTTGAACTCTGAAGAAAAAGCCTTTTGCTGATCAGCATTGTATTCACAGTACTGCCTGGTAAGTTACCTTTGACTGTAACAGGAGGAGATGCACGTGTTTTAATACGTGTGATTGTATCTGAGACTTTTCTCACATCAACTGTGCTAGGAAAAGCACCTTTCAGGGAATCACATCTAAGCTTTAACCCTGCAGGCAGAAATCTGTGCGATGCCCACTGGAGTCAAAGGGCTCTTTGCACACAGACAGGCCCAGCTCTGGGTGGGCTGAGATGGCTCTGCGGTGACAGGGTGTCCAGTGGCTGGAGAGTGACTCACCCACTTGCCCACAGGCCAATATTAAGTAACACCGAAGGCAATGCTGTCCACAGACAAAGCATGGAGCCAGGCAGGAGGGAAATGAGGTGGGAATGAAAAATTAACAACTAGATTTTCAGGTTCCATGAAGGAAGTCCGAAGTTTCAGAAAAAAACAAAGCATAAAACATGCATGTTTCGTGCATGTACACACTGCAGGTGTTGGTTTTGATACTGAGGTCCATGCCAAGTCTCCCTTGGAGCATGAGCCGTGTCATGCAGACAGGAACAAGAAAATTCTGCGAGTAACCCAATTCCCAGCAAATGCTGCACTGTCCACATGGATTATTTGTCCATCACAGAGAAATAACCTAGCCTCCTGGAAGCCAGTCTGCTAGCTTGTTGCTAAAATAAGGCCCAGTTGTCAGTATTTATTGTGCATTGTCATCAGTCACGTTAAGATCATCTGCTAAGCAGTGCAGATGGGCTGTAAGACAAGCTTGATTGTGAGTGTTAAAAACAAGCACCCATTTTAAGTGACTAAAACAGAGTGGCTCACTGTCACGCAGCACCTCTCAGGTTGTATCTTAGCAACTGGCCAGCCAAAACCAGACAATCAGCACATCTGAAAGCTTCTCCAGATTATCTGAAGCTCTTGGGTCTAGAAATTGTGCTGAACACCCTAAAAATAGGTACTGCTGCAAGAACTGTTCTACTTCAGAGGAAATAATAATTATATTCTAGACCATGGGCTGGAGAACACAGGATCTATTTTAAGTTCTGTCCCTGACTCACTGTTCAACTAGTTTTTGCTAAGGCCCACAGGGACCTGTGTGGGATCTTGATGGAGGGTGGCTGACATGTACTTGCAGTGTGGATCCAAGTGGAACCTGCTTTTTAGATACCCCTTGCTCCAGGGGTTGTCCACACAACCCTGCTCACTGCCAGCTGGCCCTACCTGAGCTAGCTCTCATCGACTTATCTAGAGCACTGGGAACCTCTTCTGTGAGTCATATTAACAGTATTTTGGGGACCTGCAATGCCTTCCTCACAAGCTCACTCACAAAAATGAAGCTTAGGACTGTGTCAGACAGAATTCTGTGCAGGACAACATAGCTCTTCACTGACAACAGTAAACCAAATTAGAAATGTTCCTACAAATTCGCAGTAACATCAGACTAGGCTGAATTTCTTCAGTTATCTGTGGGAGAATACATTTCTATAAATAACTGAAGCACTGCAATATTCTTTATGAAGTTCAAAACAAAGCCAAATTGTCAAAACAGCCCAAAGCCTTTCAAAGCAACAAAACTCTCTTAGTCCAAACACATGAGCATTTTCAGACACTCTGTACTGGACAAAATAAGACTGTGTGGGAATGCACAGAGGGAAAGGCACTCGGCTCTGCTGGAGCAGTGGGCACATGACCACACGCATTTGCGTAGCACTTTGTATTGACTGATTATTTATGGGAGAGAAGTACTAATTTTCCTCTTTTCATGAAAAAGAAAAGAGAAAAAAGTCAGTACATTTTCTTGGGGCTCTTAGTGGCCTAAGCAAGAAACAAGCTCCAGGCAACTTTCTTTACTTTCAAGGCTGCCGTCCCATGGACTGTGGTATTTACCCCTTAAAGCTGGTGGCAGCTAGATCTATTTCACACAAATCAGAGAGCAATAAGTATTTGAAAGTCCAAGCATTCATTAGAGATTCCTGATTCAAATCTAACTGAAACATGATTTCTTTAATGTGTTCCACAAGCCAGTTTGTGGTATAGATCATCTGCCACTCAGTGCAACATCTATAAAGACAAAACATATTAAAACTAAGATATATTTACAACAGATTCCACTCTGCCAAGACAAACAGCACTAAGTGCTGTCATTTGCTTCAGCATCTCTTCCATAGTGACTTCCCCTCTTGTTCACAGCACTTGTACAGTTCTAGGTGGAGCATAGGATCCATCCTGATCTTTGGAAGAACAACTCCCCAAGAAACACCTCAGGCAGTTCCAGTTATCTAACTCTCCTCAGGGCAGCAAGGGGCCTCCTAGAACCAAGGTGGATGGCCAGGGCAGGGGTGGGGAAGGCAGGGATGGTAAAGGACAAGTCTTCTTCCATGTAACATGCCTAATACCAGCTGAACCCCTCAGGATTTGGACCTTGTGGCCTCTAAGACTTGATAGAGGCTGGACACGTCTTCAAAGTGGGTGTCCATGGGTAACTACACTGCACAGCTACAAAGCTTGCAACAGCCACAAAAGCTGTTAAAAGTCAGATGCTTGGCAGTCTTCTTCAACACTGTTTGACTGTACCTCACTGAGGGACTGTGTAACTGTAAAGTGCCTTGAAATACAGAAGTGCTAAATATGATCATTATTGCTGTAAGTAATGAATACTACTAGAAGTTCACAGTGCTGAGTTGATCTCTAAGCCATCTGGTAGAGGTTTCTAGCAGTGCTCTCAGGAGAGAAGTAGGTTGAACTCCCCCTAAGCCCTCTGAAAACCAGTGAAACTCAGGCAAGCCAAGCTACCTCAGCTCAGCACAACAGATCAGACAGCCAAACTCTCATCCAGGCAGGAATTAACCATGCAGGAGAAGGAGAGAAATGGTTTTAACAGGAGGAAAGGAGAAATGGTGAGTTGGTATTAACTGTAACTTCTAAACAACAGGTGGAAAATATGTCCAAACACGGAATACACTTCAGACAGAACTGCTCTGAGTTAAAAGCCTGCTCTAATTTAACACACTTTCTGCCCTTTGTACTGAAAACTCAGCCACTGCTTCCATTTTCTCCCTCATCTTTGAGATGTGCTCAGGCACCTACCAGGCTGCAGCTCTTTCCTAAATTCAATATTCAATCCACATTAGCAAAAGAGACCTCTGCTTGGCCCTGGTCCTCCCACACACAAACACACAATGGAAGGTCTTTACAGCTGAGGGCTTAAATAAACCATTCTGGGACATGTCTGTTGTGAAAGGGACATGGGGGAGAGGAGAGGAGTGTGTGGCTCTTTCTTCATTCACTGCAGCTACACTGAAAATAATTTTTAAAGACCCAAAGTATGTATTTACTATGTTCAGAGGATTCATGACCTTGGAAAACAGAATAATCTCCTTAGGAACGTACAGATTATGCTCACTAACAATCTTTCAGAGATCTTATTTGCTTTTTGTTAAATCCAAATTTCACTCAGACTGGTGCAGGACCATTCTGAGAAAGATGTGTAAAATGATCTGATACAAAGCTTGAGACACAGGTCAAATAATCCAAAGGAAAGAACCTAACAAGCTCTCTGGCCTTTTGCCCCCAAATTCTTAATGGCTGACTGAAAAACTACTGTCACTGGGTTCATATCTGTATGTATTTCAAAGGGAATTTGTACACCTTCATTTTATGTAGCACAAATTTGCCATTCATTCAAACAAAAATTTACATAGAGAGAAAGCCTTACATACTTCTCAACAATTCAGGAATTCAGCAATCAGTCAGTCAAGCATTCATCAGCTTCAGCTGGTATAAACTGCTGCATTATCTAAAATTCATCTGTCATTATCATACCCTGCTACAAAGGAAACAAGAAATCCAAGTGCACCCACCCAGCAAACAGCAGCTTGGTCCTACAAAAGGGAGAGATAATTTACTGCAAAATGAACAAAGTGTGGAAAAAAAGCTGAACAGAGAAGCTGGATTGCATGGGCAGGGAGAGCAAGCTTTTAATTTCAGCACTGCTCATTAGCATTATGTAGAAAGCAGCGTTGCAGGATTTCACCACATTTGTCTCTTCTGGGTCTCATAACTCAACCAGCAACATAATCCCTGGTTCAATGGAACTCTCACTTGTTTCTTCTTAAATAAGAAGAGGACACGTACCCAAGGTTTGGAGGTGCTGTCAGGTAGTTTGTTGGTAAAGCAGTAATTGTACAGATCCCAGGGAAAAATACACATAGCCTTCCTCCTGGTTTATCGTTGTATTTTCATTCCCATGCACCCAGCAGGGAACTGTGGGACAGACTGCAAAACTGGACACTGCATATGATATTACAACAAAGGAAATGTGAAATAAAATCAGCAATCAAAGCGGCCCTAAAAGTCTTGGTTTTCAAAGGGCTCATTCCACTGCAGAAGAGTGGAGGAATTGTATTTTTTCCAGGGACTATGTTTTATTTATCTAAATAGTGTTGCATTGCAATAATAGACCGTGCTTATGAGCTCCAGAGACTGAAGCCCTTAGAGAGATGGATTTCTAATACAGCCTCCACCCTAGGAGATTGAGACAGTCATGCAGCTCTGGGTTTCATTACCCTTTGGCCTCTCTGCTCAGTCAGTGGCCATGGGGGAGCAGAGAGAGAGAGCTACTCTGAAGAGACAGTTTTGAGATTAAATGTCTCTATTTTGTCACACAAAGCTACAGAGAGAGAACAAACTTGTCTTTCCCAAAGCCCTGTGTGGCACCCACTTTCCAGAGGGGAACGTTGCTCACAGCACCCCAAGCACAGGCCATGGAAGACAACCTGTAGGCACTGGGAACTATCACAACCTGAGTGGCCTGTGGGTCAGGTTCACACCAGGAGGTGCCTCCAGTCAAGCCAGCTGCTGGGGCACAAAGGACATGAACATGTGAAATACAGCTGTGTGCTCTGTACACAGCTCAGTGCTTAGAGCTGCAAACTGCAGCTACTCCATCTATGTGCCGGTCACCTCCAGCTGTGCTCCACTGCCAGTGAAACCTTGGGACTGCTGCAAGGCATCCCAAACTGACATCTGTCTCCAGCACACTGAGCCACCCTGTGTAAATCTTGTTCCACGTTACCTTTCTGAAAGATGCACACAAAATACCTCAAAAGCTCCAGTGTCAAAGATAAATTCTTAGGGACTATTCTGAAGGTCTTAGCTGAAAAGTGACTCCTGCCCATGGTTCCAGACAGGGACCCAGCTGGGAGCCCTCACCAGGGTAACCCTTCCCAAGAGGCACAAAACAAAAAACCTTTGTACCTTCCAGAAAATTAGAGAGAGAGAAACTGGTAACTTGTCCTCCTCGCTCATGTCTTACTCTGCAATTAGCAGGCAGCTCAGTCTTGTTTACCATTTGCAAGCACGAAAGGGTTAAGACAAACCTTGCACAAACTTTGCTGCAAGCTGAGCTCACAGCCTCCCTCCCTTCCCTGCTGCCGAGAAGCAGCAGCGCTGGAGCACTACTGATCCTCTCCACTCTAACTGTTGCCTGCCACTGCTGAGGGAGGGGACTGGCTGTTTCCATCCAAGCAGTGAAGCCGAGAAAGAGAAGACTCTTCGTTCCCTTCTCCTATTGCCTGCGAAGGAAAGGCATCAGCAGTGATGCTGTTCAGTTAGACCACTGACGCGGGAGTAAGCGCCATCCCTGTCAGCAAACCATGTGAATTCAAGAGCAGAGGAGAAGAAAGTGCACTTGGCATGTCTGTTGCTGAAAAGACAATATCCCAACTCCAGCAACAACACAGCACATCTTTTCTGCACAAATCCCACTGCCTGGGAGGGGATGTTCCTAGATAAATCGCCAGCAAGCTCATGGTCTGAACCAGCTGCTCTAGTGCCTAGTCCCAACACACCTGCCTGCTCTGAAAGGTAACTATGTTTTATTCTGTTCTCTTCCTATGCACTACCGTAGCTCAGACACTGACATACGATCTTGCACTTCAGCATGAGAACAAAAAATATTGTCCACCACTGAAAGAAGAGACACCCCCTCATTCCTCTCCCTCAGATCCTCCCTGAAGCAAATGCAAGCCATGGATGGAACTGATACTTTAATGCCCTGTTTGCATTTCTTCAATGCTGATTTTTCTTTCTCTCTAAGGTCACCAGGTACTGTGTTTAAAACCAAACATTTCTGTGCTTGCTAAACTGCACTGAACTGGCTAAATTAACAGCCTTGGAGAAGCCACATAAGTAATTGTTCTATTTTGTCCCCCTTATCTCTTTGTAGTAGTTTTAGCATCAGATGGAAAACCAAAAGAGAACGCTGAGAAGTTGCTTGCACTTTCAGAGATGCCTTGCTGGCAAGTGGCACCTAAACTGAGTACGGGAGTAAAAAGAAGCGAGTAGGCAAGACAAGGCATTTACTGCAGATGCCAGATCAGTCTGTACTGTCTGTCTGCACTGTTTGGGGAAAAATCGTTCTTTCTGCTCCTCTGTGACCTACATAGGGCAGAGTAGGGCCATGCAGGCTTCATAAAAACCCCCCAAACCCTGACAGCTGCAACGGGAGGATGGTAACTTCAATGCCTGGGGAGTTTTAGCTCACAAATTTCCTGTCTCAGCGACACGCTTTGAGAAGAAACCTTTCTGTTCTTTTGTCTGAGGCTTCTATTTTCATTACTGATTTTTATTAAATGAAATATGTTGGGTTTGGGTTTTTTTAATCCTTGCTTAAAAACAACCACAAACTGACAATAAACAAGAAGTGTCTACTTGGAATCAATCTGTACTCACTGAGCATCAGTGAGCCCTAACGGTGCTTGGCATCTCTCAGAAACTAGAGTCTTGTCCAGCCAGAGAAGAATGACTAAGCCTGGATCAATAACTTAGATTATAGGAAACGTGGGTTGTAGTTATGCTGCTCTGCTCTGTGACAAACTTCTACTTACTCTCTCTGTCCATGGGCTTGAGAGCTTCTTAGGGCAACCAGTGAGGTTTTGTCTCCTGTAATCTGAGTCATATAAGTTATAATGCTGACCTGCTTTATGCACAGTTTTTTCAGAATCTCTGTGTACCACTTGCTTTCGCATAACCTTGGCCTCTACAGCCTTTAAGCTTCTATTCCTTAAAGGGGAGTGTGCAAGGCTAAATCTACTAATATCCAAAAAGATGTGCTCAATGAGATAATTGGTGGATTGAAAAGCAAAAATCTTTGGGGTTGCCCAGAGCTACTGAATTATTTCTGGAAAAGCTGTAGTTAATTTCACAGCTTTCAATAGCCTGAGTAGTTGATTGCTCCTAACAAATCTATAGTTGAGATTAAAAAAAAAAAAGCAAGCTGTGCCAACTCCCCATTGCTAATACTTCTTTTTACTATTAATCTGCTCCTTTTATCAATAAATGCCCAGCTACGCTTTGTTAATTCAATGTCTTAGTTAATTATTGAACTTCAGACTAATATCCTTAGCATTCTGCAGTCTAATTTTATGAAGTATGTACGTAAGCCATTAGGCTCTCTATTCCTTAAGGAGAGAAATTAGCTCTGGCTTTTGCTCTCAGTAAGACAGCAGCTGAGATGGGCAAAGACACTGCTCCGTACTTTAACTCACACAAGTGTCACATTCCAGACTGACCACATTTTGTTATCACAGAGAAATCATAATGTAAGAACAGAGGTTTAATATGGCCAGTAGACTTCACACCCCCTATTTTCCACCTGCTGTGTAACATAAGAATATGCTCCACGGGGGAGAATTTCCATTTATAGGTTCGAAGTGTGAAAATCACAGTTATTGATTGTAATTGAGAGCAAAAGTGCCTGGCTGCAACACAACCTTCACTTTCATGTCCCATGCTTCAGCATCAGCACCAAACCTGCTGCCAGAATCACTGGCTCAAAAGGGGTTGGGTCAACCCCTGGAAAAATGCTGAGCAGCCCTTTTCTACCCTGCTTGCCCACACCCTCCTACACAAAGCACAGCACAGAATCCACCACCCATGCAGGGACTGCAGAAGTCAAATCTCCAGGCAATTTTTTCAATCAGCAGTTTGGTCCAGCTTAGCTAGCCTATCACTAAGCAGGATCTGGCCCAATATTCCCTAAACTGGATCACTGTTATCTCAGATGCTTTAATACCGAAGGTGTTGCAGGAGCTGGGAGGTAAAGTGTAGACAGTTCCCAGCATCCCTTCTCCAAAAACTCAGCACATCAAAAGTTTCCCCATCACATGAGCCAAAGTACGTCTGTCTTGCTTGTAATGAAAGCCTGAACATCAGCTCCTTGATGACTCAGGGCTCCAGATTTCAGCCACCTCTCTGAAGAACAGCAAGGTGTTGTTCCTGTTGGTGCATGGGAAGAACATAAGCAAACATTGTCAATAAACCAGCTATATTTTACAAACTGAAGGCTCATGAAAGTCAGTGTTTTGCAGCAGTATGTCTAGGTGAAATCTTTATCTAAAAGCATCAGAGCTTTTATCATTTTGCCCTAATGTTTCATTTTTAATCTGACTACCATAGTGTATTACCATATTAATGTTACTCTACTTACACCTCATGTAGGTGTATATGTTGTGAACATTATAAGTGACTGTATCACTTTGTTTCAGTGCTATCATTTTTGTTTCAGCTAAAACCAAAAATCTGGTCTTATCAAAACAGAACACGATGCTTTTGGATGCACCATTTACAGTGACATTTCATCATTTCTGTTTTCTATTTCTAGTTTGAAGAATTGAAAATGCTAAAGCAGTCAGATTCCCACCCTTTCTAGTAAGTTCTGATCCCCAGAGGGGAGTGAAGTGTCAGAGTTGCCCCAGTGGGACAGGTAGGGCTCTGGACACCTGCCAGGTGTATGTGGCCTCAGAAACAGAGGGTCCTGCTAAACAATAAATGAGAAATGTGGTGGAAGACACTGGCTGGATCCATATCTTCCCTTCCTCTGTGACAACTAAGGCCACAGACCGTGAGGCCTACTCCTACCCATAAGTACTGAGTGTTACTAGAGGAGCCCTTAACAATCAGATTTACATGGTCTTTCTCTAAAGTTAAATACTCCGTGCTTCTCCTGATCTCAAGGCATCTCACAGGAGCATGACAAGGGTTTCTTTGTCTATTTGTTTTAAAGATACCGCATATAGGCTAGGCTATTTTGGTACCCAGTTTCATTTCTCTCCCTCCACTGTTTTCCTTTTAGAAACCAGACTTTTTGACTGTTCCTAAAGAGAAACTCAAAACTCCAGACTTTTTAAGCAACAGCCCTGGATTTGGAGAGCAGATATCTCCTGGCAGTCTGGCAAAGCAGAAACAACCTTCTTCAGCTCACACAAGGATAAACCACCTGCTGTGAAAGAAGCTAGCAGAGCTGACTCAGTTTGTTTGGAAAACAACACTTGCAAAGACCAAAGCTGTGCAAACCTTTGCAGCTCAGTTTGACAGAAGGACCAAAGCGTTTCACCTACCAAAAGAGGTGGCCAACCAAAAGAAGGACCAAAGCATTTTTCAGGACAAAAATAAAAGCCAGATGGCAGTGTAAAACATAAGTCTAATGCTTGTTGTTATTGTAATAGCAACTTGCAAAATGATTTGCAAAGGTCAGTCTCATGCAGTCTGCTTAACTGTGTGAACCAGCAGTCTTGAGACCAAGAAGATGGAGCATTTCTCACTGAAGCCACTGTGCCATCTGTCCTAATTTTCCTCTATTTCACCTTCTTTGTGAGTCTGGTGAGGGAAGACAGGAAATCTGAAGGTAAATAGGGAAAATGGACCAAAGCTGACAGAGAGCAATGACTGAGATTTCTTTCAAACTCCATGGAAACCTGACTGGCCGCATCCACTTTCCAACTCTGGCTACAGAAGTAGACACAACAGCAGATAAATATTCCAGCCTCTACGTGTACGTGGGATTGTTCCTTACACTTCTGGCTATTCTTCTCATACTGCTTTTCTCCATGCTCTTGCGCCTGAAGCACGTTGTCTCTCCAATCACCACATCACCAGAGAGCACTGAGAACGTCCAGCAGTTCACAGATGTGGAAATGCACAGTAGGATTCCTACCACTTAGAGACCCCAAAGCAAAGAGGGCTCTGTGCTCGTGAAACATGTTTTGTTCCACAAAACAGAGGTGGAAAAGAATCTCTGCCTGCCTATTGAGCCTACAGCTTACTGCACAAACATCAACAGCAGCACAGAGCATCTGGAGAACGTCACGCAACTCTGACTGACTGGCTACATGTGTGCAACACCCTCAATAAAATTTACATTACAGAAACCTACTGCTGTCAGGAAGGACTCGTATCCATCTAAAAACCCTTGCAGAAAATGGTAAAAGCCACAATAATGACATCCAAAAACCCAAAGAGTATGTGTCTTGGAGTCTGTATTTGGTGACCTGTCTCTCTGCCCTTAAAATTCCTTGCTTGTGAGAAGAGTTAGATCAACAAAGTTCAGTGGCATAAGCACAAAGAGCCCATGGGGCACATACAGAAATTATCTGTGGTTTGGAAATTCTCAGGCACTTCTCCCATTCAGGAAGGAAAACCTTAAACTTTGGTTTTGTTTTGGTTTTTTTCCACTTGAATGGAAGATTTACACAATGGAGTTTCAGAAGTACACAAATGTTTCATCACCTGCTGAAACTATTGGTTTCTGACATTAAAAACCAGAGTGAATACTTGCATTCCAGATATCAGAAAGAGACAGCAATTTTAAAAGAGGAAAGAAAATAAAGATAACATTTAACAAAGGTTTAAAATAAAAAGAAAGCACCAGCAGGAGAGGAAAAAAAAAATGTTAAAGGACACTCTACCTCTCTTCCTTTGTTCTGCATTACATTAACTGACCTGGATACAAACATGGTGACACGTTTCAGCCTTCTCAGTACCGCTCAGTAATTAAAATGCAGCTTAAATTTTGTGAGTCAAATGGACATTGTTCTCCTAACAGACTCAAATTCATTTCCTCTCATATCCATGTTGGGTTTTCTTTCTGAAAAGGCAGACCAGTTCTTACAAAGCTTTTTCCTTTGTTTTCCTCCAAAGAAAGCTGAAGAAATGCCAGGGCCTGGCACTGCAATAATGCATACAGTGAACAGCTTTGGACATAGACTAGGAGGAAACATGCAGATGGAAAGTAAACTCACTGAGCCCTAAAAGATAGGACTGGATTCAAATATCCGGGCAGATCATTTGGAACAGCAAGGAAAAAGCATTTACTTAAATACATGAAACAACAATCTGACCCAATCCTCTTACCTATGGAGGATAAACAGACATAGACTTTGCTTCTGTGGATGGGAAAGATGGAATCAAATATGGCATATCAATTCTGGGAGAGCCACTGCCTCTTACAGAAAAAACTTGAGCGAGATTGTTCCAGCTACATCTCTAAAGGGCACAAATTTTACCCAGTTCTTTATTCTTCTTTATTACAGTCTAATTCTAGCTTATTGATAAAATCCCCTGGTGCTTTCCACATTTATAGATGCTTACTTGCCAATTCTCCCCTCTAATGGCTTGGAAAGTGTAAACTCCCCATACAAAAAGAGCACTAAAGAGATGACACTGACTCCACGGACTTGTAATAGTAACAAGAAAAGGTTTCTCAAATACTTTGTGTACAACAGGTTCTTTATTTACATTTAAAGGTGGACTAGCAATATGGCTTTTCCAGCTGATTGTGTGTGTTGGGGGGGGAGCAGAATGACAAGTAACATCCATACTGGATACAGTTGGTTCATGGGCAGGACTAGTGTTTTTCTTACTGATGTATTTAGTACAAAACTATTTAAGTTGCTTCCTCATAAAGCACAGCACTTCTTTTGACTCTATTAAACCCCACAGAAGCAGGTTTAATCTCTGAAAGAGCACAGTGCCTGTGTAAGGGAATACAGCAAACACTCTCGGCAATATCTCGCCCTGCCATCCTTGGCTGTGTTTAGCTAGAAAAGAAGGCAGGAGGCAGGTTGCCTTCAAACTTTCTGCCATGGGGACAACACACAGTATCACCAGGCAGGATAGTGGCTTTACACCCCACCTAAAGATTGGCTTCTCAAGGAGTACTACTCCCAGTACTGCACAAGAGCCCAAATTCTGTGTGGCGACTTGGACATTAACCCAGTTATGACAGACAGCTACTGAGTTAGTCGATGTCATTTAAATTTAACAAAAATCTACGCAGATCAAGTTGGCTTGGTATGTGTCATTCATCCAGCCATCACGAGGCAGACTAGCCCAGGCTCAACATCTGGCTTGCCCTGTACAGCCTCTGAATTCTCTTGATGTGCCATTCAAAAGCTACAGCCTACTTAGACCATAAATATTCTAATGTACTAAATTAACAACTAAACCACATTAGCCTTCCAGCACAACTACCTGTGGAAAAGCCTTATTTCCAAGAAGCTACAAGACAGATTCAAGTATTGACATAAAATATAAGACCTACTAATGGAAAATGACAGTATCAGAATCTGAGTTTGGACTCAAATTCTGATTGCTCTAACCTCAGCTGAAAAGCTTCTGAGAGGTAGGTGTCAAGACTGCATTTCTTTCCTTTGTACTAAAGAATATTAATTCAAAAGAGTCTCACAACTCTTTAAAACTTATACAGTAAATATACTGTAAATAAAAGAGCAATCACTTTATATATCATTACACTGTATCACACTATATCTTTGGACAGACCGTGTATTTCTATATAATCCTGCTGAGAAAGGCAGCCCCAACTTCTAACACAAAAATTACAAGTTATCTTTTCTAAAGCTTCATTTCACACAAAGTATCTGTCCCACTTGATACATTTACAGTCCCAGAGGCTCTTAGAGTGGCTCATGTGTCTGTACAATGTCAGCAAATGTTAAAGCCTTGCCCATGGAGAAATGGAAGAATGTCTTTTCCCCCTTTTCATTTGTAATGTCCAAGACCTGATGTTTCTGAGAAAAGAGACTGTTGGGACACGTTGACCTGTGTTTGCCAACTTTGGCACTCTTTGGCTGTAAGGAGTGGTAAGTGGAACTTCTGCATGGGTCTGCTGGATCTTGGAGAACTTCAGATGTCACATCCATACCCTTCCCCTCCAGCAGTCTGTTTCCTTCCCGCTTGTCCATCTGCTACAGAAAATTGGGAGTTTCTACAAAAATAAAGAGACATACTACTATTGATGGCGAGTCACCGACTGCTCTGTACTATCCGCAGGTGTGGATCCAAGAGATCAGCTCACGTGGAGAAATGGGCTCAAGTAGTGCCACTCATTTCAAATTAATTGTTGGCCTCAGGAGGCATCTGTGTAAGAAGACCCGCTACCAGCCTGTGTATTACTTGAACCAGGACAGTTTGCTCCCACCTCTACTCCCATCTTAGATACTAGAAATAAATATGACTATTTAGTAAATTCATCACCTCCTCCATTCACCACCTGCGTTCTGAAGCCACCTGTTGTTCTGAAGGAGCAGAAAAAGGACGACACATTGCTGCTCCTTGTGGGTGGGACAGTGAGGTCAGAGTGAGCCTACAGCCATCAGAAAACCACCTCCCAAATCTCCCAGAGTGTTTAGTCTGGGAAGTGTCAGGACCTGAGTACGGTGTAACTCCCCAAACCATATATATTCTACAGGATTTATGCTTGGGTAAACTCATCCACATTACTTCCATCCACGTCCACTAACTTTCTGCATTAACAAACACTTAAGGATTGAGCAGAAAGGGTTGATATGTAGAATATGTTCATTCTCTGTGTCAGAATATATAAATGTAAACATATATGTTCATATCCTCACAGGGCTGCAGAGAAGAACACAATTTTACAAACAGTATAACTCAGCAGAGGATTGACCTGAGCTCCCCAAAGGACCTTTTTTGATTTTACTTGAAAAATAAATTAAAAAAAAAAATGTTTGAAACCTAAATATTATGTGAGCTCACACATCCATTTAACTGTCAGCATTAATGAAAACTTGCTTGTATGCTTGTCTTCACTAGGAAAAGAAATATGTCCTTACTCTGCAGTCACTCTTGTGGTAACTACTTATGAGGGAACACCCCAATGCAGATAGACAGCTAGAGCTTTAAAGCAGGTGAGCATATCAGGAAAGGCACAGACAATTCCTCCTGGTACTTACCCTCTGCTGACAGCAAATGCTACAAGACTATTTATTTGCTGAAGATTACGTAGCAAGTTAGGCAAGACTGTGGAATGATTGTATTATTTTTTCAAAGACAACACACCTTTGTAGTGTGGCTATACTTCATCTTAATTCTGGCAGGGACAGAAAGTTTGTTCACAGTCCTGTTTAATCATATGCCCTGCAAAAAATGTGCAGTCTTACAGTCACATGCATGACTAAAAATTCAGATGCAGATATATCTGAAAAGTGGAAAAATCCCAAAATGGAATTTTCTTGGTACCTGAGCCATCAACTTAGTTGCTGCCATTTTGATAGAAAAATAAACCTAGAAATAGTTAAATCTGCTTGATAGATGTAGTGGGCTTAGAAAAGACTACACAGAATGTTAAGTAACAAGCATACAAATACATAATTTTATAAGCAAATGCTAAGGCTGTAAGAGGGGATTTAAGACTACATCCTTGCAGATTAGGGAAGATATTATTTTAAGTTACTGTTCTCACAGATTTCACATTTGTTCACAAAAAGGAATTGCATGTTATACATTTCATCTACCAAAAGCCTAACCCCGTAAAGCCCGCCGAGACCACCACCACTGTCAGGCTTTTACAGAAGGTTGTGAAGTTCCAGCCTGAATAAGAGCAGTCTTCAATCCCCGATGTTTATTCTGTGGGCACAGATATCAAAACAAAGCCTGAAAAAAATCACAGTGCTAAGCGGGTTCCTTGCACACTTGCTCTCTAGAATGCAGTATATGAAAATTTCTTCCTCAGTCCTTTCATAAAAGAGAATAGTTAAAGCATTATCTAGGATAGTTGATGTTATGTGTGAAAAATAATCCTAAACTGAAATTTAATTTTGATGGATCGGATTTTTCAGAGGTACTCTAGGATTTCTTCATCTGAAGGCAAAAAGAAGTTGTCCAGCTGTGGGCAATGCTAAGTTGTGAAAGCAGTTCTGAGAGAACAGTCTGTCCAATTCATATGTAATTAATGAGCAACCTGCTCCCTATACTCCCACCTGAATTCCATGTCTATGTAAACTTGTCAACTGCGAAACAAATGATGAACAATTCAAAGACCTTCCCCTCCCTTCTTTTTCCACTAGATTTATTAATACATTTTCAAAGTATAATTTGACCAAGCTAATAGCCACATACTGCCTAAACTGAATCTCTGCATTAATGGTCGTGGTCATAGTCCTACTTTTACAGCCCCATTTAATAGCAATCGATTAAGATACAACAGGCACATGCAGGTCAAATGAGAGCTCAACAACATTCTTTGATACTTGAAATCTGTTCTTTTCTGCAAGCAAGACATGTATCATATTTAATATGTTCTATTTCTACTTTTCCAATTAATTTTGCCTTAGAATTCTTAAAATATCTCCAAATACTGCTTTAGTGGAAATTCAGTGTCTTCAGTGCTCAGGCTGAACAACAGCAATAATAAAGAGATTAAAAAGAGCTTATACACGCTTTGAGGTAGTGGGATAGACTAGATCGCATCTTGAAAGCCTTTCTCTGAAAAGTTACCTTCTATATCCACAAGCAAGTCACAGTTCAGACACAATGCTTGTAGACAACATCTTTAAATTTAGTACCAGCCCTGCCACTTAAAGGCCCAAATAAGCCTTTACGTTTTATGAACACTGATTAGTTCAGCATCATGGCCTTTTTGTTTTTGTCCTGATGAGGAAATGAGACCACAAGAATTAACTCACACCTTAAGAGCAGGGGACAGAGTAAAACACTTACAATTAAAACTTTAGGTCAGAGCATTGAGTTTATGCAGGCACACAAATATCCATGGCACAGAGTAGTAATCCATACAACAGGCAAAGGAAAGTCTGTTGGGGTAGATGTGTGACTGTAGCCTTCTCCTACTGTATGTTTTACTCGTGATCCAGCTCTGAATTCAAGAACAGGCAGAAGAGCCACACAGTAAAGCACAGGAATGAATCATAGCAGCATACTAGGGATGTTAAAATAAAGTAAAAAGACAAGTCTGGAGACCAGTGGCACATCAGACAAAAAGGTAAAGAAAAGCAGGACCGATAGGAGGATCATACCAGAGCTTTCTCAGTACATGCTTGGTTTTGAACTTCAGAACAGGTGGATACTTGCTCAGTATGTGTACATGTAGTTTGACTTGAGCATTACTGAGGCAGGAAGACCTGTGATTTTCTAGATGTTGTCTATTTTCTGGAGATTTTGTCTCTGTGGGTGTATAAATTATTTCAGTTGCTTCCTTCAAGGAAAGACAACTATGGCAAACAAACATATCCATGGCCAGGAAGCAGTGAGAGCTGTTGTCTGTCTCTCAGGTGATTAGATCCAGTTATACAAGGTTTTCACTTCCCAAGGTATCATCTTGCAGCAGTTATCATAATTTGTTTGGGGTTTTTTAGTAGATCAATCTGTAAATAAATGCAACATGCAGTCTTCCTCTTGGGAAGGCTGTTTATTCTTCCTTGTAAGTGAGTCTGGAAGATCTTTCATTCAGTGTTATAAAGTATGGGAGACCATTCCATTGAATGAAAATAAGTTTGGACTCATTTCACCAAACAGCTAGGGAAAGCATGTGTTAGGCAATTTCAATGTTAAACACAGCCTCTTTATTTAATACTGCAAGTTTAAAACCCATAAAAGAACATGAGGCAAAATAAACTAATGCCTAGCAGTATGTGTACATGTAGTTATCTCATCCCCAAGTGGTGGTAGCCTATTATTTGTCATTCTCATTTACAACCATCCTCTGTTATGCTGAAGAAGCTCTTCTCTCTGCTGACTTTTTTTGCCGTTCAGCACTCTTTTGAACAACCCTCACTAGAGCTTTACAGCTTAATGAACTATCTCAGGTTTTCAGAAATCTAATCAAATCTATGTTGGAACTTGGTCTGAAGACTAGGACTGGGAGTGAGGAAATCAGAGGTTTTTCCCTTTTCAATCACAGGCAACCTATTCCATGATATAACATGCCTGGTGACAGAAACTACAATACACAAAGCTGAGTGCATGTCTGAGTAGTCTGGGTACCCATGCTAGTTTGGAGCGTCTCAGAACTTCTTGGAAGCATAGTAGAACTTGTTTTCAGCCATTTTATTCCCAAATCTCTCTAGTCCAACATTATTGCTTGAGTATATGTCAATAAATCTATCAACTCCCAACTGACAGTAATGCTTTTAGGCATAGATCAGTCATTGTACAAGCCTAAATGAAGGAGGAGAGAAGTTTGTATAAACACTTCACATTTCCTCTTGTCTCCCAGAGTAGTCCTTCATCTTTTTCTTTTTTTTTCCTGTGGTAAGTGGCTGGCACAGGCTCTCTCTGGCTCTTTATCTATTGAGAAATGTATTATAATTAGAGTTCTTTAAGATTTTTAGCATTTCTACAGGGAATTAGTTCTTTACAGAAGAAGGGTTTTCTCCATTGTGGGATTCATACCATAATTAGACAAAATGATGGGCTAAGTCCCAGTGGAAAAAATGCACTGTAATTGGTGTTCATTTTTGTTATATAAACCCATGGGGATTTACACTGATTCCTCCTATTGCAGCCACTTCTGAAGCACAATGTTCAATTTAAAATGGATGCATCTTCTGTATTTAGTACTTACAAGTATCCTCAAGGTTTTATCCATCTAAAAAGTTTGACGTGAACATTCTAAGAAAAATATAATGCCCCAAAGAAAATTCAAGATCAGTGGCATTTGCATTGCTTAGTCACAGAAGCAACAGATTACATCCAGCCATACTTTGCCCCATGTTCCTTGAACTCAAGTTAAAAAAGAAACCCTTGGCATGGCACAAATCGTATCTGTATGTCAAATTAAGATGCACAAAAGAATTTCCTGCAGTCTGCACAGTACATAGGCCAAGAAAATAGCTGATTACAGTCACAGAACAGAGGTACCAACCACCAAAGACAGATCTTATTAAGTACAAGCAATATGTGGCCAGACTTTGTGGAATATAAATAAAAATATTTAAATGGGTTTATTGCATCAACAAATCATTAAGGAGGATGGATGTTATTAAGAATTAACCAAGTATTTGTAATTAGCTTTTGGATTAAAAATACCAGTCTCAAATTTTTGCTATTACCTTGCTGATTTCAGAAATCCAGGATGCTCACAATTAAGCCAAGCAGTTAAATTCATCTCAACCACAAATGTATTTTTATGAAGGAGCAAAACAGTACTCTGTGTATATGCAATTCTTCTGGCTAATTAGCCCCTTGGGGTAGGTTGTTCATAAACAGAAAACAGTAAGGGACCTGCAATATATCCCAGTAGTACCTTGTGTAATACCAGTCTCAGAATTAAGAGAATTGAATCCTCACCAAGTCACTGCCTGACAAAATAAGAAACGAAATTCCAGGTTCAGAGAAACCAAAGGGAATGATTTTGCCTATCATGACAGAAATCTAAGGCCCTGGAGGGAATTGGGACACTGTCTGCTTCAGAAGATGTTTCCTTTTGATCTTAGACATGAATCATTTCTTTAATATCAAAGCTCATTACATTCAGAAAAATTAACTTATTTTACTATGACACCAGAAGTGTCATCATATCAACTGTGGGTGCTGCCAAGCAATTATATCCCTTTGATAAGGGACAGAAAAAGAACATTATTTCCTTCAGGCCAAAGGCATTGGGTCAAGTTCAACACCATCTGATAGCAATCTGATGCTGTTCTATACAACGGTTGCCCGGCAGCCTGCAAGTGTCCTCAGTCCAGTTTCTGATGGTCAAATGCCCATTTCTCCACTGAAAGCTCAGAGCCATTATGAAAAGGATTAGAAATGGACCACGCTATAAAACATGAAGAATTTTCTCAACCTTCGTAGTTCCACCTCCCAGGCAAGGCAAAGGAAAGACAACCTGTTTGCACATGTGCTAGCTACGTTTCACCTCACTTTCGGATCGATTGAAGACCTCAGTCTATCCTCAGCTGTCAGCCCAATCTGTGATACACTTAAAAATCAGACAAACCAAAACCAAGACACTTCATTTGGACTGTTTTAACCATGAATCATCATTTTAATATGGCACAGTGACAAGAACAGTGCTTTGCAGTCTGCTGCTAACAGGCAACATTGGTACACAAAGCTTTGTGTAAACGAACAGTCACATTTAGTATCTGCACATCTCCGAGTTTCACTGGGGAAAGGGAAAGGATGTGTTACTGTAGGTGGAAGTACAGGTGGCCATGCATAAGTATGCTACAGGGTGAAGCAAACAGGACTATTGTGAGTTCAGCAAAGTCTTCTCTAGGGACAAGGTAATGTAAAAGAGTCTTGTTTTGATATTTGTGTATGAAGCACTAATGACTCCCAAATGCAACACTGAGCTCTGTTTTAGATCCAAGTCTGTTAAATTACACCTGGGATGAATCTGGTCCAGCATTTCTGAGCAAGTTCTAGCAAGATTATTTATTTTAAACAGCTGAATGTTATCCTAGAATTACAATGCAAGAAATCCTGAGAAAAGATTCACCATTACAGGTTGATAACTAAATAAGAGTATATATTTGTAAAGTGCACAGGCACACACACTCAAAACAGTTTTGCAATTGTAAACATGACTACATATCTCTTACATGTCTCTCTGTATACATCCTTAGGACATTAAAAAATAAAAGCCACAATTTTTTATCTTTACATCTTCATTAAATTCACTACATAGTATTAACCTTCTGGTTTGCCTCTGCATAAAATATTTCTAGCGTTTCTGGAGGTAAAAAGACCATAAACAGGAAATGCATTTAGACAGAGATGTTTCTAGTATTGATTCTTCTTAGCATGATTCACTGCTATATAAACATGCAAACAAAAAAAATGGTGGCCCAGAGCTGTTAAAGAATCTCCAAGTTAAGCTCGGTGGTTTTGGAAAGTATCTAGTGGCTATTTTGATCGCTAAATGTCTAATGAACTAGACTGCCTGTAAATAATAAGCTATCATCTCATTAGTACAAACAAAAAGGAGATATAAATTAATCATGACTCTGGCACTGCTATTAGCACTCCTGCTGCTGTTGCAAAGGCTTTGGAACGATGCAGAGGGTAGAGCTCCACTGAACAAGACTTGCTGGAAACAGGCAGGCTCAGTACCTGAAACACCATTTCAGGCCCGGTGCAGATCTGTGTTAGCTCCTTCAGCTGATGGCTGGGAAGTGAGTCTCATGCTTTCGTTATTTCACTTCAGCTTTGAGAGCCAGCTCGAGAAGAAAAAAGACCAGGCATTTTAAATGTAAAGATGCTAATACTATGCTGAAAAGATGGAGAGAAAAAAAAAGGATCCCGCGTGGTTGATGCCTTTTGATCTGCAGTGTATGCGGGCAGCCCTCTGCTGGTATGAACACTACTGATCACATTTGCCCAACGCCCCTGTGCTTCTGTTTTCTTTTCAGGCAGAATAAGAGTATCTTTTCCTTAACTGTAGGGTATATTCAGCTAGTCTACATACTTCCAAAATCCATGTATTTAATCAGTGGCCTGACTTAGGTGTCCCTGAAGACTAGTGAAGAGCAATTCCAAATGCCTACATCAACTACTGCTGCCAAAAGCCAGCTATTGGAAATCAATAGGCAAATGGACAGAGGTGAAACTTTGACTGGATCATCGGTCATCTCCTTACCTATTTTTATGCTGCACAGCAAAAAAGAGATATTTGTACATACTTGTATAGTTGGGACTGCCTAGGAAATGGGAGGAACTCTGCTCACTTCAAGCTCCTTCGTAGAGATCTAAAACTGTTGGCTTACTTGAGCATAATATTTTAATTTCCTTCAAAAACGCACATCAAAAAGAATAATTGAAACATGAAGTCCATCTCAGTGCTTGTAAAAATGTATGCAAGGCCACCTCAGGATTTGATTACATGTACACCAGCACAAGCTGCCTTCAGAGAACAAAGCTTAATTGATTTCAGGGAGTCTGATTTGCCTGGATGAAAATGAATTTTTAATAGATTGGGTTGTCAGAGGAATTATGCAGGAATATGAAATGGCAGGGCATTCACACAGTGGGTTGCTGTGGAGGTGTTTGCTGGTGGCTAGTAGGAAGGAACAGAGGTGTGCGTTTCCCACAGACAGCAAGGAGTAGTGCCATGCTGTCACAGGCTGAAGGTCCCTGGGGAGCTGAAGGGACAAGTTGCCAGGAGACATCACCATATCGAGCCTTCACAGCCAGGATAATGTTCCTTGTGACAGACCTCAGGCTCCCTCCTACGTCTGCATACCAGCCTGTTTTGCAACCATTCTTCAAATTACTTCCTTTATAATCTCCCAAATATCTCCAACACTTACTGGAAACTACCAGCTTTGAGACATTTTATTTGATGCGAGGTCTATTTTCTGGTTCTTTAATGCAAGCATTTTACCCTTGACAGAAATCTATCAGAGGCATCAAGCATCAGGAAAGATCCAGTTCAACAGCTGGTACAAACCAGTTGAGCCACACTCCTTGTAACAAGGACTGAAACACATGTGTGTGCTACATCCCAGTGTGTTACTGCTTCATGAGCGGGGCAAAGACCAGCAGCATTTTACTTTCATAAATAAGCAAGCTCTGAGCTTCCAGAATTCATGTCTCAACGAATCATGACATTGTTTAAACACAAAGCAAAACAGGTATAATAAAGAAATACACAGTTATATAATAAACATTATTTATGCGTTAGTCTTCAGGGCCTTAAGATTCAGTGAGTCATTTTCTCAGTCTCCTTTTCAGAAACCTAAGGCCTTAAAAATCAGCATTATGTCATTCCGGAACCCGGGGCTTCAAGGCACACCATCAAATATTGTAAAATTCAGAAAAATCCATGACAATTGTCAGATCAAGGATTAATACAACACTTATTCTAGCTAAGCCACAGCCTCCCCTTCCACATCAAATGTGAAGTATTTGGTCAGTGGACACAGTTCCTCCCTGCTGTTTCAGCACCTGTCTTCTGCTAGTTAGGGTGATCTAACATCCCCTCCGCTGTCTCCAGTCAGTCTGAGTCTTTGTATATCTGTAGGCTATCTGACAAACCCCACTGCCAAATAACAAGTCCACAAAGAGACAATTCAAAGGATGCTGAAGTGTTGTGATGAAATATTTCCAAGTACACTATTCAAATATGTCTGACAAATGTTCCCCTGTTATTTTCCCAGACCAAGCATCTCTGAATCACAGTAAAATGAAGGAATCATTCCCCAAAATATTCTCCATCTAATTTTCATAGTTCCCGATGGTAACAAAAATATCACCCCTCATAGGTATAGCACTACATCTAAATGGGAGAGGAAGAGGAATTGAACATTTTTTCAGTCGAAATTTATATAAAGCCAACTAGAAATAGAAGTAAGACTACCTTTACTCATTTTGCACATTCATATAAATATAAAAAGTACTGAAACATACTGTAAATTTAGTGTGGAGAAGTCTAATTGCTGTCTTGTGCCTCATGTCATCCACTGCACCATTATATCACAAGACAAACAGAGAATTAATCTGTGCACAAAAGCTAAAGGAAAGACAGGGTTGCATTTTTAACTAGCTAATCAGTGGCTTTTTTTTTTTCCCCTTCAAAGAAAATCAGACTTTGTAGGCTTACAGGTTTACCTGCCTTTCTGTTGGCGTGTATTTTTCAATGATTTATTATCTGTTACATTGTCTACAGCCCATGCATTCCAGGGGTAGTCTTTAGATTTCAAGAGCAAACCGAGGACAGTATGTAGTTTTCAGAAATCAAGATGTGAACTGACTAGTTTATTTTCATGCATTTTCTTACTACTGAATAATATAATTATGGAGCTTTTAGGGCAAACTGTGGCAAGCTGAGCTGAACGCAAAGCGACAGCGTTCAAAACTGAGCCATCCAGAAACACTTCAAATAAAGGCCAAGAAAAGAAGAGGCATACATCATTTCTCACTTAACAAAAACCAGTTTGCACTCACACCATCTTCAGTTCCTTGCCCAGATGTTGTCATGGGAAGAAAATATCAGAATATAAATTATGCCATATAAAGCACAGATGGGAGCAAGCTCTCCCATGAACTTAACTTCCATTGTAGCCCTTTCGTAGCCTCCGTCTGGGGTCTTCGGCTACATTATGTCTGTCAGATTAAGCCCATATTTCTTCAATGTCCCTGATAATATGCCACAGACATAACTCTGAGAGAAACAACTGGCACTGCAAAGAGAGACTCTCCAGACCAAGCAGGGACAGCTTCACACAAGGTTTGCCCCAAAGGCAACGGGCACTCAACTCCCTGAGCCACAGGCTCTGAGACCGTGATCACAGCTACTAAGGGCAATGAAGAGGTAGGCAGAGCTGCAATTCCCCAGCATCTGAGACAATCTAAATCTAAGGTGCCCCAGTTCTGCCTCCTTCCTTGTGCTAGTAGTTGTGTTTGTACAACTCAGGAAGCTGATCTAACTGCAAACAAGTCACTTTTCTGTCAGATCAGTTCTCTGAAGAGGATCACTATGCAGTTGTATCAGTATCTGTAGAAACACAAAGCAGCAGTAGCAACGAATGACCAGAAACAAGGTATAGCATCAAGTCTGGATAACATAGAATCACAGACTGGTTTGGGTTGGAAGGGACCTTAAAGCTCATCCAGTTCCAACCCCTCTGCCAGCAGCAGGGACACCTTCCACTACCTGCTCATCCTACCTGGCCTTGAACACTTCCAGGGAGGAGCAGCCACAGCTTCTTTAGGCCACCTGGGCCAGTGAGTATCTCACCAATCTCACAGCAAAGAATTTCTTCCTAATATCTCATCTAAACCTCCCCTCTTCCAGTTTAGAGCCATCCCCCCTTGTTCTGTCACTCCCTGCCTTTTTAGAAGTCCCTCCCCAGCTTTTTTGTAGGCCCCTTCAGGAACTGGGAGGCCTCTATAAGATCTCCCCGGAGCCTTCTCTTCTCCAGGCTGAACAGCCCCAACTCTCTCAGCCTGTCCTCACAGCAGAGCTGCTCCAGCCCTCGGATCGTCCTCGTGGCCTCCTCTGGACTCATTCTAACTGGTCCATGTCTTTCTTGTGTTGGGGGCTCCAGAACTGGACACAGTACTCCAGGTGGGGCCTTTTGAGAGCAGAGTAGAGGGGGAGAATCACCTCCCTCAACCTGCTGGCCACATGATCTTTAACTGCCTTAAAGCTGCAAAGGATCAACTCAAAGTATCTCAATCTGTGAACAAACTGTAGTTCTCATGGACCAGAGCATAAGCACCCATGTACAAAATCCAACTTATGCCCTGCAGAACTTCTAATTAAAATAGCAGGTGCAAACTAGCATGGGATTGAGTCCTATAATGGATGGCTTTCCCTTTTCTCTTTAGTTTAAAATCACCCTAACAAGCCTAATTTGATGTGCAAGTAGCATGTATCCTCCAGTAAAAACTTCAATGCAAATTTAAGCCACTGCAATGTTACTTGTGGATATTTTTTTCTTCTAGTCCCTATACAGCATGACGCTGTGAGAACAAGCTGTAGAAGACACTGACTTTCAGTGACATCTGCGAAATACCAAGCTGGAATCACACAGACCTACTCCATACCACAGAAATCATTACAGTGATTTCTGAATTATCTTCATTTTAAAAAGCAAATGAGCAAAACAGGGTTCTGTAGAAGTGAAATTCAGCACTTGTACAATAAAAAGCAAAAGAATCAAATTCAAAACCTCATATACCATGATCCTGAATGTACTCTATTTTAGGAATACCTGTTTTAACCTTTCTTTCAAACAAAACTGTATGTAGCATCTTCCACGGGGAGTATTAAAAGAGGTTCAGTGTAAGAAGGACTCCCTACTGACAGATGCTCACTCACTCCTGGGCATTTTTGAGGAAGAAAACTGAAAGACAGATTCCATTTGACACACCAATAACATCAGGTCTCTTGGTCTCTTTTTGCAAACTGCTGAGTATGGTCAGCTGTCCTTGAAACTTGAAGTACTTACGCAATCAGGCCTTCTATACTTTGGAAGACGAGCAGTATGCTTCCCTCCCTTTGAGCAGTCCTTTGATCACATAGGAATTAGTCCAAACCTCCTCTTAAGATTAAGCAGAGGTCAGTGAATCTCATTTTTTCTTGTTAATTGTTACTTAACATGTCATTCCCCTAAAATGCCCAACATTTAATTTAACTTGTTAATAAGCTAAAGCACTAACAAGAACAACTGAGCAGGGTTTAGAAAATACAACCAAATCAGCAAGCATTGACTGGAAGAATAAGCAGTTTTTCTGCATGCAGATGTTAATAATCAGAGCAAACCTAGATATAGAAGATTAACTCACAGTACTATGCAGACCATACTCCAGTTTCTCTCTCACTTAAGTGTTACAGTGCTTTCATTTTTCTAAACACACATTTTACTCTGCTAAAATCTGAAGGAGCAAACAGTGAGTTGCTGTTCATGCATGGAATATTTTCTTGAGAGTACCTTACCTTACAGGAACTTTTAAGTTATGAATAGATGGCTGAAAGCAAGGTAACAGCTAAGGTACAACAGCAACCACCGTAAACCTGTTCTAACTGCAGAATGAATGTATGGACTTATCTCATTGTGATGATTTTATTTTTCCATTTTGGCAGAGTAAGAGCATGCATGTAGTGAGTAAAAGTGCTTTAGTTGCAAATAAGCAGTAATTTCATAAACTGCTGTAATTAACCTAATATAAAATAAGGATATAAACAAAAAAACACTCCATTACATTCAAATTATATTATCCTCATTTAAAGAAAAAAATTTTAAAAATTCAACTATCCCATCCTTACCTTTTCTGAGAAGGATTCCGCCTTGTGCTGACCCCTCATCTCCAACACATCTGAAAAATTTAGTATCCTTCCTCTTATCCCAAAGCCTAAACTCTTAACCATCCGTTATCGGGCCCTTGACTACACTAATAGGTGTGTGTTAATTACCCTGACCAGCCTCAGCTGGGGCTTCCACACACACTCTCTGATTGGGGACCTCATTTAAGCTCAGGCTTTAAGTAGAATCATAGAGTGGTTTAGGTTGAGAGGTGCCTTAAAGATTATCTAGTTCTAGCAAATAATTTCTTCTTAGTATCTAATCTAAGCCTACTTTCTTTCAGTTTATAACCATAACCCCTCACCCTATTGCTACACACTCTGATAAAGAGTCCCTCCTCATCTTTCTTATAGGCCTCTTCAAGTACTGGAAAGCTGCTATAAGGTCTCCATAGAGCTTTCTCTTCTCTAGGCTAAACAACCCTAAGTCTCTCAGCCTGTCCTCATAGGGAAGGTGCTCTAGCCCCCCAATCATCTTTGTGGCCCTCCTCTAAACCAGCTTGAGCAGGTCCATGTCTTTCTTATGCTGGGATAACAGAGGTGAGTTGTAGGTGTCCTTGCTGCTCATTCTGCTCCTAAATTGCTATTTGGGTTTTCTGAATTGACCTTGGCAAGGGCTTGTTACCTTGTCTTTGCCTGATGGTCACTGGGCCACTGGAACTGTTGCTGCAGCTGTCCTGCTTGCTTTTCTCTGGTGTGGTCACACTATGCCCTGTTGGTGAGGTCTTTGCCTGGCTTGAGTTGTGGTCACCCATAGCTCCTGGCTTCCTTGTCCTGGGGGAGAGCAGTAAGAGCTCGGTGAGGCTGGTCAGGGCCACTAAGTGTGCTCAAGACTGATAGATACTCTTTTGCTCCACAGCATGTTTCCCAAGATAAAGTGCTACCCTCCCCCAGCCATGTCTGCTGTCAGCAATATTTGCTTTAATCAAAAAATAAATACATTTCAATGTGGCTCATTATACTAAATGAAAGCAACAGGGGGCTAATGAGCATTGTGAATCAGCCATTAACATGGCAATCAGAGGTATCCTCAAGATAGCTACATCTTTTCTGCATCTTTCTTGGAACGCTCAGTAGCATATCCAGATGTGACTTCATCTATTAAATTTAAGTCAGGGAATAAATAAATATAGATGTCTAATGAGTAGTTTCTTTTTGTAGAATTGTACATTGTGTTATACTTGCAATTAAGGAAGAAAACTGCTAGTTCACTTCGTGTAACTGCTGATGGATTATTCTTAGCTTTCAGTGGACCACACTGTGATAACAGATTTAATGGGTTTTTTAAGAAACGAAAATGTTATCCCCCTACCTGGGTTTTCATCACAAAAGGGAAATGTACCTGAAATAATAAATTTACTGGTGACTTCATCTTTGCAATTGATTTAATGTGGTTTAGCATTTTCATAATGTAAAACAGCATTTTTATTTTTCAGAAAGGGCCTTCATCTCCAGCCTCAGCTCCTGCCTGATTTCCTGTTCCTTGGTTCTTAGGATCACATTCCACAGGGAACTGACATGCCTTTGCTCAAGTGAGTACTTTTCCTTGTAAGAAGGTAGTAAGACCAGCCCGAAACAGCACCAGAAAGATGTGTGTTCACAGAAAGGGCAGTGAAGATTTTAAAAATACTTAATTCTCTGCACATGAATATAATCACCTCCACAAAAAGCTTTAGAGAAGATAAGTTGCTAAACACTGCTTTGCAGGTGGAGAAACAGCAAAGATGAGCACCTCCCCAAGGTACTAACGCTGGTCAGTGGCAAAGTGAGGAAAAAACACCAGGAGGATACAACTCCTAGCTTTTATTTCAGTCTCTGGGTTTTCCTTGAGTTGCAACCTCAGCTCCTGTGACAGGTTCATCTGTTTAGGCCAAACAATTTTTATGTCTGACTTTCTGGAAACAACAAAGAGCCAAGAGACAGCAGTTTCAACTGGAGTTCACAGCATTTCTGGGATTTTGTGGGGAATAGATACAGTGTACATACACAGCCAGAATTATTAAAGTTCTCTGAGCAAAACATAGAACGCAGAGTTCAAACTACAGTCTGCCATCTTCACCAGTCCCTGTGGTATGAGTGGGAGGATACCCACATGGCAGAACTACCCAAGTTCACCCACTGATAGAAACATATGCCATTTTCTTCTGCCTTCAGCCACCTGAAGGTGGGTTTGTATCCCATGTGTTTGCTCTGCAATGCTCTGTGTCCCCAGCTGATGACCAGCAGTGAGGCCCAGCGCTCAAGGGGATGTGTCAGCCCATCTGGGCTGCCATGGCAGGCCCTGCTGCAGCGCTGCTTCAGGCAACGGTTGCTCATCCGTTACTATCTTTTTGTGACGTTCCTCCCCCAGTAAGAGCCATGGGAGGCTCAGGCCAGGCTGGGTAACCCCAGCCCAGTGAAGTCCATAAAGAAATGGTGGCTGTGGCCATGCTATGCGGATGGCGGCCTGCGAACACACCCAGTACCCGGCCCCTGTCAGTTACAGTGACCTGTGCCCCAGGTGCTAAAATAACATGTGGAGGGCAAACCTCGCTGAAGCCCTTCTCCAATTTTGGTTGGTTTTGGGTTTGTTTTTTTTTTTTACCCCCCTCCCTTCAAGTTAAAAACTGAAAGACTCGTGGATACCACACTGAGGTCGCCGAAGGCTGCTGGCCACACCCAGTACCCGGCCCCTGTCAGTTACAGTGACCTGTGCCCCAGGTGCTAAAATAACATGTGGAGGGCAAACCTCGCTGAAGCCCTTCTCCAATTTTGGTTGGTTTTGGGTTTGTTTTTTTTTTTTACCCCCCTCCCTTCAAGTTAAAAACTGAAAGACTCGTGGATACCACACTGAGGTCGCCGAAGGCTGCTGGCCAGTGCCTCCGCGCGCCCTGCGGGGAAAGGGGCGTGTCCCCCGGCAGCCATCTTGGCGGGCGAGCGCGCGGTGCGTGGCGCCCTCTGGCGGCTTCCCGCCCACATCTC